>NC_060262.1:20277116-20580222 GCF_021901455.1 Neodiprion lecontei
CGTAGTTCGATAGTTCAGGGAAAAGCTATTGATTATTTTTCTTCCTGTTTCAACTGTTGTCACAATTTGAGAAAAAGAGATTGAACGATTTAACTCATCGTTGATATTTTGCCAGACATGAGCAAGGTTCTGTATAATATAGAACGTGCAAAAATAAATTAACAACATTTCTCTATTCCCTCGGAAACCTCTCGATCCAGTTAACCTCGTATTAATACGTTTCACACACATGCAAGGAGTACACCACCTTGAACAAGGACTAAGGAGCAATTACCGCGATTCTCCGCACGTAGGAGAACGACTATCGTTTCAGAATTACAATTGACACGAAATCGTAAGGATAATAATTTGGTTTACGACGATCAAAGCCGGCCCCTCGATATCACGCTTGACCTCAACAATGCGAGTAGAAAGAAGAAGAGAAAAAAAAAGTAACAATATGGTCTACAAAGGATCGACTAGGCGAGGGGGTGTATTTACGACGGGGATTTTCAAGCCCCGGGCGACGATGCGTGCTCAATAAATTCACATTTATACAGCACATGATGTAGCCCACGCAGCACGAATATGTGTCATTGTAATTCAAAGAGCGAGGGTTATATTTCAACAGAGACCAGAATTTTGAAGAAAATTTATACTTTCCAGTTCCACTTTCCAACGTCTCGTTACTGTTCGTAGATGATGACATTTTTTTAAATTCCAACAGGCGATGCGTCTACCAACAATAAGTCGAGGATCTTTTTCTAACTTTGGACTAGTCAGGATCATATCAATTATGTAACGCCATTTTAATTATGACTCGACGGGTTAATCACAAACAACAATGTTTGTCTACGTTAGATTATTCACGATTTTATCCATAGAATGAGGTTTGATGTATAAACTTCACACATCCTTTCGTTTCAGAAGAATTTCGAAGTAAGTTGAAAGTTTTTTAAAAACTTTACAGTACTGTAAAAAATTTACGTTTATTCAAAACAATACTCCACATAATTTCTACACAATTTTGAATGATTCTTAAAGTTTGAGAAAGATTCCAAAGAATATCGACAGATGTCAGAAAATTTACAAAGACTTTACACTACTTGGAGAGATGTAAAAGATTTTCTCACACTTTATCCATACGACATAATCGTATTTCAAAACGAAAATGGGATATAATCTTTTTTCAATTTCATCAAAACATTTCCTTAAGTTTTCGAGTGCATGACTGAAAGAAAGGCGAACGGCTAATTGCCTTTTTGAAAGCCCTGATTGTCAATAAAAAGAAAAAAGAATACTGTCACGGAATTAAGTATCAGTTCAAATAAAAAATTCATTATTTCGAAACTTGCAGTTCTGCGATGTAAATGTGTATAAGAAAATGCTTCAGTGATTGGAATTTTCTACTGATTCCGACCGAGCTTGAAGTGTATCATGAAAGTATTTCCCATAATCCCAAAAACTCGCTGCACCGCATAACGTTTAAAAAATTAAAAGTGTGGACTTTTCGACTCGGCCTAAGTCTACGATAAAAATGTTGCAATATTTATACTTTTTCCAACTATACGTGTGCGTCAGAAATAGAGAAGTTTGGATAGTTAACTATAGTGAAGAGTTCTATTTTTGGCAGAAATAAAACTTAATTCCAAGCTATCGATTGATTACAGTTCAGCATCCGGATAAACGAAGTATTACCTTAGACATTTTATGGTCGATTAACAAAGGCTTTATACCTACGCCATTTTTATTTTTCTTTCTTTCAGTAAAAAAATGGCTCTTGACGCGCATCACCGCTGTTAAATAATTTCGTGAAAAAGGGTTTGCGAAACAGACAAGCTCGAAATTTCCCCAGCTCAAGACTGCAGCTGAAGTACAAGTTGAACGGGCTTTCACGTCAGATCTGAAATCAGGATTCTCCAACGGTGCGTGGAGAGGAGGTGAGCGGAATTGAGTGGAGGGTGGATTCGAGCGTGCGATTTGAAAATACGCCGCATCACGTCGCTGCAGCGAGTCGGAGGTGAAGGTGGATGAGGTGGCCGCAGGTATGTACCTACAACCGAGGAACGGAAGGAGAGGATTCGCAGCCTCGAAGGTTTCTCGTGGAAGCGGGAAGAGGGAAAGGCGGAAAGAGGACGGGTAATAAATTGGTGGTTCCAGAGTGCCCCCGGGAATGAGCTGACGAAAATATAGCGGCGGGGCCGCAACTAGGAATTGTTAGTTACTGCTCTCACCGCTGAATATACGGGTTCGGAAGCCGTGGATTGCGCGCCATCTTCTTCTCTCCGCTTGTATGCAGTCGTTTCGGAAATTCCCCTCTGCAAAAAAGCACCCGTACTCTGCAGTGTCGAAATTTTTAGGTACAGTTATCGCTCAGTCCTTCTATTTTCATTTTTTACCACAATCGAAAAATACAGTTCTAGATACAAAACTGATCTTGCGTTGTAGTTACCAAAAAAAGTATCGTCAATAGCGCGAAATAGTTACGTGCACCACGTGTCTCGTAATTCTAACAATATTCAAACAGTTTTTTTTAACGATACCTATTTTGTTGCATTTTTCTAATTATTATAACAAATGAAATTTTTCTCAGTGTGGGTTTCCCGTTCGCGGCAAATCGGAGAAACAACTTTCGGAAAAAATTATGCCTGAATCACGCGTAATACGACTCGAAATAAAATTATTGTAGCTGAATAAGGAATAAAATATTCACACTTTGAGGACAAATGATCGATTTTTAAATCAATCATTGTGGTTTGGTTGCAGAAATTATATCATTGCAACCAGAATTCCGTTTGCAATTTATATGATTTCTTTCAAAAAATCATCTCATCTACATACGTAGTGGCACTTTGCGAACGCAAATGAGTGCGCAAAATCGAACTTTGCGCACGATAAGAGGAAAACGTATTAAAATGAGTCTTACATCTGAATCAGGAATTTTCCACATATGGTAACGGTCTCGTATATTTTGAATATTGGTTTTCACATTTCTTATGTATAAATAATTATTTGCTGGTACTATTACGCTTCTTTTGTTTTCTCCTGAAAATTTCACGTCCATTCTGGAATTACTAGAAGTATCTATAACATATCTTGTGAAGTAGAATGAAAATTCATTTGAAACTTAAATACAATATTCTTATACGTGCATGAATTATCGTATCGAATGATTTCTTGTGATTTACTCTGGGAACGATAACCATCAAACGGACTAGGATGGTTTTAACGTAAGGAATTGAGAATTTTTTCCCAGTCCACCCCCCAAATCAACTTTAAATAATTCAAAAGCAAGTCCTTAGTTGTTTCAGATTTTTCCTCATCGCCCCAATTTATACGGACAATGGTAATACACGTGTGACTTTTGTGAACTTTCTTATAGTCGACTCTCGCTATTCTTGAAATGAGAATATAATTTTTCAACGATTTATGAACCGGGGCTTCCGGCATGAGAAAAGCCCTACTTCAACGATAATTTTTTTCAGGTGTATTTAGATGCAGCTTTATTTGCATTTTATATATCAGAATCGATTCATAGAAAACATTGTTATAGTCATTTTGGCCGGTGACAGGATTTGCCATTAATTGATGCCGATTGAAAAATCATGTGAATGAAGCTCCATCTCCAAGCATCTAAAGAAAACAAAACAAAGACCAATCTAATTGATTAATTGGTCGCCAAAGTATAAATTCCAAAAATTGACTCACTTCTTCAGCAGTCTACCGGTAATTGCCCCTTTAATAGCGTTCGACCTAGATCGAACAATTTTCCAATCATTACTTTTTTCCCTCTCCTCTCGTCATATTCCAAGCCCCGCTCGCAAAGTCTCGAGAACTTTGAAAAGAAGGAAAAATTAAAGGAAAACAGGTAGAGTTATGCATGCGTTAGTGTGTTTGGGTGTGTTAAAATCAGAAGCTTCTCATCGTTCGTAAGTTAACTCAGTTAACCTCAGTCCACGCAGACTCTTGCAATCTGGCAGGAAAGAGCTGGCTCAAAGCTTGTTTCTACGTACGTACAAGGTACAAACATAAACGTATCCTGGGCGAGGAACCTGCGAAGCACGATTGCAGGTGTGTACGTGGAGTATAATTATTCACCAGGACGAAGTTATACGGCACACCCAGCCCTCGGCTCGTTAAAATACCTCGGTGAACCGTGCGAGAGTCAAACGTTCTGACCCAGCCGCAAACTCGCGTGCCTGGAAAACAAACTTATTTCATCTTAATCAGGCGCTATTGAAAGTTTGGCAAACGATCCGAAACACTTTGACTGGAATTTGCACTCTTGTCGTGGGGTTTTCGGTACCTTGTTAAATATTATAAATGCACACGAGGGTGTTTCGTTTGGAGGAAAGGAAACTTTTGAATTCCTCTTGCATGGTAATTTTTTTTTATTTTTTTTTTGGTAACAGTGTAAAATGAATCTTCGCGAAAAGATATCTCAGAAATCTAAATTCAAAAGGTCGCTCTTGGATCTCGAAGCTTTCCCTTTTAAATGATAGGGGAAAGTCGAACCGTAAGATAAATTTGTAGTGACCTTGTTTATTATCAGTTCTTATCTTCTGAATATGGGTTCCGATTCGTTTTCAAAACGACAGAGGTCGAGATAGGAATTCAAATTTGAACTCGATTCGTGTAATTATTCAGTTACAGATATCGCAAAAATGGGGTGGAGAGGAACAAAATGGAAATTGTGTTCTTTCGTCAACTTTGACAGTTATTATCTCCAGAATTAAACTGAGAGAAATTTTTAGTTCCGGTTACCGCTCAGTCTGCAACTATTTTCATCTTTTACCACAATCGAAAAATATAGTTCTAGGTAGAAAATGAAAATTAGTTTTCTAGCTGTTACCAGAAAGTCTAGTTTCCGTTACTATTCGTTCTCCTTGCGATCACTGTTGCTATATTTTCTTGTAACTGTTGCGAAAATGTAATGCTTGTGCGACAATAAATTGACGTTAAAGCCTTGTTTAACTGAAAAAGTACAGTTAACCTCACAAACTGATTTTAAAAAAGGATCGACGATAGCGCAAAATGATTACGCGTACCTCGTTTTTCGTAATACCAACAATATTCAAACAGTTTTTTTTCACGATACCTGTTTTACTGAATTTTTCTAGTTACCATAACAAATGAATTTTTTCTCAGTGCACCTGACGGATTGTGATCAAATTTATTTAGCAAGGTTGAATTTCGTTGGAAAGCAGCCACATGGACAATAGGAGACTGTGAAACGATCACGAATTTTCAAATTAGGTGATAATGTTTCTAGAACCTGATTGAATCACGGTTAGACATTTGAATTCCAAGTGATTTCGAAACTCGGATTTTCACGAAATTATCATGAATGTCAGAAAAAGACGGAGAGTCGTATCGCCTCGGTCGTATTGAGTTATTTCGTGCTGAGATTGAGTAATTAATTGTATCTCGGTACTCTCGCAGCTGGCTCGACTTTGTCGACGGCACATTTATGTAATGAAATATAATTGAATCGCTGGTTAAAACGAGGGGCTCACCACGCGAACTGGGTTCATGGGCCCCGGTGGTAACATTGGGGGCATCATCACGACCAGCACCCTCCTTCGCCTCCGTCGAACGAACTTTCAGGAAGGGTATCGATTTTGCGGTCTCGCGAATGATGAGAACAAATTTGCACGCGGGCATGTCAGTGAGAATCGCTGTGTCTTCTCATCAACGCGCGTAAAACTCAAAGGCTTGATTCTGACGTATGTTTCCTCTACGCTTATAACTCCAGAACTACACTGGGAAAAATTTCAATCACTAGAAGTAACTAGAAGAATTCAGTAAAATGGATTACGAAAAACGAGGTACGCGTAACCATTTTGCGCTATTATCGATCCTTTTTTGGTAATTGCGATGCAAAATCAGTTTGTTAAACAAGGCTTTAACGTCAATTTATCGTTGCACAAGCGTTAAATTTTCGCAACTGTTTCAAGAAAATATAGTAACGGCGATCGTAATGAGAAAGAATAGTAACAGTTACCAGATTTTCTGGTAACAGCCACAAAACTAATTCTCATTTCGTACTTAGAACTATATTTTTCGACCATGACAAAAAATGAAAATAATTGAGGACTAAGCGGTAATCGGAACTAAAAATTTTTCTCAGTGTACTGAACTGATTTTCATGCTTTTTTTTCTGTGAATAGTTACAAAGTCTGGTCAGGTTTTAGGCCATATTTCGTTCCAATCAGATCAATAGTTTTGCATACATAACGATTAGAGTGGTCCACAAAAACAAATTTTCTGCTTATCATTTGAAAACCATCTTTTAGGTATAAAAAAAATTCCCTCCGAAGCGCAGTTCGATATCTCAATTCTCCACTAAGCTCAATGAATTTTTATTCTCCCATTTAAATAGCACGTAAAAAGTTTTTTTTTTTTCGTTTTTATCCGGTGAAACTACGAAATAAATTTTGAAATAAATACGTGCACTCATCAAAAAAAAATTATTTCAAATTTATAAAAATTAAATAAATTATCTATATTAAATAACGTCAATAGCTTCAAAAAGTTGCTTTGAAACGATCTTCCTTCAAATTTACCAAGTAGCAAGTATTTGAAGCTTAATAACTTTTATCCGTTAGGATTACGAAAAAAATAATTCAAGACTTTTTTGTAGAAAATTAAATTTCCTACAAAAATTTTTTACGTGTTATTTAAATGGGAGAATAAAAATTCATTGAGCTTAGTGGAGAATTGAGATATCAAGCTGCGCTTTGGAGGGAATTTTTTTTTATACCTAAAAGAAGGTTTTGAGACAATAGCACTTGAGAAAAAAGAAAAAAATTTTCTTTGGGGACAACTCTAATAACGATATTTGTAAGCCGAGCCGGAATAAGGTCACACACTTAAATGCAAACGCTGACTAAACTCTTAGAGATGGAGGTGGGGTTAGGTTAGGTCAGATACGAACGATTTTCATTTAAACATTCTTGGGTGTAAGTACCATAAGACTGTTTATCTGAAGAGATTTTTTATTTTGTTACAATAAATTTGGAACTCGACAGGCTACGAGTTTAAGTATATTAAGTATTAGACTGGGCCAAGAAAATTGACTATTTTTTTTTTTTGTAAAATATATTGAGAATATCATTCAGTATGGCAAAAAAAAAATTTCATGAAATTTTAAGCCCTTAATATTAACTTTAAGAGGTCTATCATCGCTATTTTTGATTTTTAGTAATAATTTGATGTTTTACATCAGAACTGTCAAAATATTGAGGTGAAAAAATTTATGTTCACTCATCCCCTTATAAAATTAAATTCCCTACAAAAAAGGTCTGATTATAGATTTTTGTCAGACAAGCCGTTTCCGAGTAATTAAGCTTAATAAATTGATATAATTTCTCGATTTGACTTTTTTAATTTGGAATTTCGTGACTCACGAATCAATGAATGTATAAAAAAGATCATGACAGATTCTTAAAGGAAATTTAATGTTCTACAAAAAAGATCTCTTAATATTTTTGCCTCAATTTAATTTTTCAAAAGTTATTCTCAATTAAATTCAATTTTTTCTTCAATTTTAATTGAGAATAACTTTTGAAAAATTAAATTGAGGCAAAAATATTAAGAGATCTTTTTTGTAGAACATTAAATTTCCTTTAAGAATCTGTCATGATCTTTTTTATACATTCATTCAAGAAAATTTTGGCCTAAAACCGATGTCTAATTTCCAAAAATTGAAACAGATATAAGCACTGGAGTGAAATAACGCAATCGTGTTCGCTTCAATAGAGCCAAGTTCAAGACTAGAAACATCAGCCGGTAAGAAAGCTGCGAATGCGGCAGAAGGCTTTCCATATGTCCCAGGAATTGCCGATTAAGATCAAGAGAAATTTCCATTCCATCTGATACAAAATTGGTCTTTGAACCAAGGTCAAATTTTTAAACGTATTTATCTCTAACTACATTATCCGGTGCGATGGGCCTTCTAATTCAAACACCGTTCGATGGATCGTCTTCAAACTTTGCATACACGTTCCTTTTTTGATTTCGCGTGGTACGTCAATCGGAATTTTCGTTCAAATTTACCATTTTATGATGACACGTAGAACACGAAGCGATTTTCGATAAAAAAAAAAAATTCTACGATTCTACGTCCAAATCATCATACTTTTCGCATTTTTTCAAATTTTCCAAACCCCGATCAACGCACCACAACTATTCTCTTCTTTGTTAAGACACGCTTTAAATTTCTCGTTTCAGATACGGCGCTTCGCCGCTACAACGATCACCGTTTGATCCTGTAAGAACTCCAGAGATTCGGAATGACGGTTGTAAATCTTGAGCGTGTTTTTTTCAACCAAAACATTACCATAATAACGGTATGATCATATAAATCTACCCCTTACTTTGCTTGTATAAAAATATCAAAGATGTACCTGTTTTTTGACCCTACAACCGGATGTAACCCCATAATACTATGGGGTGTTCGTTTATAGTAGGTACGATACGAAAGGCGAAGCAAATGCTTTTATCATGATTTGTTTTTTTTTTTCAATCCGTTGCTTTTCGTCCATCACTTGTCAGCTGGCGTGTATTCCGTGGAAAAGTTAGTGTAATACAAACATTGGATTCAAAAATTTTAACTGTGATGTATGATGGTCGAGATGAGTTTTGTTTAATTGATCTCTTTTTCACAGGGGGAAACAATTCCTGGCCGGAAATGATGACGAAGAAATCAGTTCACTCAAATTAATAACTTTGAAAAATCATGATGTGTTGCTTCGGTTTTTCAATATCGAACGCGTATCGCTTGTACGGTTTTCAACCATCAAAGACAGTTGTTTTACCCTCATTTATAGCTTTCGAATTTGCAGAACGGTCTGCAAATGGTAAGGGATTCTATCGAAATGTCAATTTACGATTAGAAAAAGATGAAAATTGAAACACGGGTAGCTGAACAGATGAATATTGGTTGGTAATATTTTTGTTGATCGAAGGTGCCTTCGGGCCAAAGTATTATTTAAACATATTTTACGTCATTTATCGTGTACTTAATTTTCATCTTCTTCCAAACTTTAATTCATTTTGCGATAGAACTCCTTGGGACACTTTTCACAACATTACGACATTGTCTGTAACAACGTACAAAAGCTTTCGAGTTATCACGTGAAAAGTGTTGAAAACGGCGTTTCGAGTAAAGTCAGTATACATTTAAAATATGGCAAATAATTTTAGGCATTTTAAATCTCGGAATCGGATCAAAAATCGTTACTTATCTTCGAAGTTTCCCGCATATCATCCGCTTAAAGTTGACTTAAAGATCGGGCGTAAAAATGTTGCCACCGCCTTGAAATTTCGTGATCTTAAACAATATCTTTTCTTTCAATAAAAACAATTTCAATCAATTTTACCTGATTTGTTCGACTTAAGCCGCAGCCTTCGAACCTTTTTGTTCTTATTTTCATTTTTGCTTCGTCACATTTTTTTTCAAAGCCCACACCCGATACGCCCCGAATACAGGACTCATTACGCCATGTTTATGCAACGGGATAGCACGGAATATTTTTCGCCACCATAGCGCAATATCTGATGCCCAGGTTCACCCGAATGTATTATGCATTAGAGATGGTAATTAAATCCAACTTCAACATTCCTCTACCCCGTTCAAGGAGCTTATTTACATTTAACCACAATATTGCACACTTTGTATTTTCATTTTTAAACGATTATACCAACCCGCAGATGCGTCTCAAGTTATACCCACGACAGAATCCACCATATTTCATACATTTTGAAAAGCTCTTCCATCAAATGTCAATTGGGCTATTTTTTGACGAGCGCAAAAGTACTCTTGGTTTTTTTTTTTTCTACCTACGGAATTCGTGGATCGAATTCAATGCACTCGGTGAATGCCTGAAGTATTTAGAATATATTTCCGATTCAATTCGCCATTCTTGTCTTCAATCGGATTCCTGGATTCTTACTTGGTTTTAAAAACGTTCTTCACTGTCGGAGAATCGCAGAGATGCAATGGAGTTTCAAATTCTTAAGCTCAGGTCGGAACTATCTAATCCATACCTTTGATGAAGTATGTGAAGCCCCGTAAGGTCCCATAAATATAATCCCATGCGGTTCAATGAAATCCGCTACGGACTTTGAATTCCCCATGAAATCCGAATTCGAAATGAATCAAGTTTGATCAAATCTTCAAAGTCTCAAAATCCTGTGCGTCTCATAATTATTCTGAATGATTTCTGAGTATGTATAACCATCCATATTCCCCATCTTCTTCATCATTTTGCTACGAATTTAAATCGTATTAGCCTTACGATCTGAGTAGAAAGTCAAGAAGAAATAAGAAGACGGTTAAAAAAATGTTTAGAAATTTTCTGAATACATTTCTTACGGTATTTTGTGTGGAAATGAGACAGAATCACCACCACGTATGTAACGATTGATTCGGAATGAATTCGAATAAGCCAATTTCGAACAAATGGTTTTCGCAAACTTTGCATAAAAACGAACATTTAATGTTACCGCAACTTTCTCAATCTTGGACCGATTCATCTTTGATAAAAAAAAAAAAATATACGTCGACAACTGGTAATGATACTCTGATATTCTGGATAATTCATCAGTAGAGAACAATAGGTTTGAGAAACAGAGAAAAAATACTTTGGGATGTAGTTTTACGTTGATAAAAGTGCTTCAAAAAGAAAAAGAAAATGAAAAAGAATTCAGATCAATCTGAGATTAGAAACTGAAAGCGAAGCTTATCGATATAATTCCTAGAGTACGATATAAGTTCGAGGATATATGTATACGTGGCTGAAGAAGGGTGAGGATGATTGAACATCCTTAACGCGTTACAAAGTCGCCGGTTATACAGTTGTTCGTACAGCGAGGTCGGTGTAAGTGCGTGCACACATCAAGTTGTCATAGGGCAGGAAGACAAGCAGCGAGGTGAGTCTCCTCCTTTCCCCGTTCATAAAGCTCGTCGTTTGTTTACGGGGCGGTAAAGGGGATGGAAAAATGACTCGCGTTGCAGGGCCTATTCGTTAAATGTAATTTGAATTTGCGCGAGACGGGAGCTGGCGCGGCAAATTTTATCCCGTTAGGGCCGTAACGCGGTAAGGACGACGTCGACGTACGAAGTTTGAAAATTCGGCGAAGAGTAACAGGGCAATAAAACCTCTTCCTTGGGGGGACTCGCGAGATAAAGAGCTCGGAATAACCTAACCTAAACGCCGAAAACGGCCGCCCTAACGTATTTAATAATTCCGCATGGCGAAATGAACGCTGCACGCATTCTCCGAACCTCCACCCTTCCATCCATTCTTTCGCACGCTCAAAAGCTCCCGCTTAAAATGCCGACTTGATTCTGCCAGGTGTCAATTGGCCACACCGCGTGAAATCAAAGGGAAGTCAAGACGCCCTGACTCGAGAGGCGTCGCCCCTTTGAACCAAGCGTTTACACATTCAGCGATCCGGATGACGATGACGAGTCGTCGAGTTCTTGGCAGCCCCAATTGACTTCCGACCGGAAGTGGGCCGCCCAAGAGCCGTGCTTTTCTCCACCCTTCCAGGGGGGGGGGGGGGGGGGGGGAAATACGGTCGCGAAAAAAATACGAACGCAACTCGGGATGTGGGGTGAACGAATTTTAACCAAACGTGGGAATTGGAATCACTGCGCTAATCCGCCTTTAATGGCAATTAAAAGGCGAAATCTGTGGAATTAGAAACAGTGTCGTAAAAGTTTGTGAGAGAGATTCTACCTTATTTTCGTGCCCAACAGGGATCCCTAATTATAGGCATGTACCCTTATTTATCGATAAATAGGGGTTCTTATGGGGCGCATCACGGAAATAACCCGACTTGGATGTGGGAGTTTGCAAGTTTACATTAATGAAAGACAGAACTTGATAGCAGGGAAGTAAAAATGTAGAGAGTCAATGTCATACAAAACGACGACAAATTTTATACTTTAAACCTTTAACCATGAAATCTTCAGGAACGGGACGGGATAAAGAAATTTTTTCCATTCCGATACTTTGCGCTAGATAAGTTTCTTTTGAAATATTACAAGTTGTCAGAATCTAACATGAAACTAACACCTAACTATTACGAGAGAAGACCAGTGGAGTTCAAATTGCATGAAAAATTGTTTGGCAATATGGCAGCTGGAAGCTTGACAATTATTCTATTTCTGACTAAAGATGCTTCTAGAAAACTTTGACTTCCGATAACCGACCGTCTTCTCAATTAACTCACTAATTGCCTCTTGTAAAAAAAAACAACAACTCGATCTCTCAGTTTCCTGCACATTCTCTGATACATCATTATTTCACCCCAACCGAATTGCGACAATCACGAGCTGTTGACGATTCAAATTTATTCCCGAGCCCGGGCTGACCGGAAACGTGGCTGTGGCTGGCGGGCAATAACACCCGGGGGATCGTATTTCAAAAGGTGAAACCGCGAGTCTCGTGGCGGACCAGACGGCAATAAAGCGGCTCAATTAGCATGAAATGGCTCAATTTCTTTCCACCTTTAACACCTTCCATTTCCACCCTGTTTACGGCGCCGCCGGACGCTGCGGAGCCGCAATCGCATTCAGCCGAAGGATGTGAAGAGGGTATTTGCCGCGAACCGGTTTACGGCGCATGCAGGTTAAGTTGCCGCCGCTGCAGTGCGGAGAAACACGCGAGCGTCCCCCACCCTGGTTTCACTGTGCCGACGTGCGGGGTACACTTGGGGACAATGAATCTGAGACGGCTAATTTTTTTTACACTAGACACTTACGTTGGCAACACTGAGAAACCTACAGCGCCACAGTCGGCCGAGCGCGAAACAAACTCAATCTCAATAAGCGTAACATAACCCATGACCGTCGAATCTAACCTTGGAATTGACGTCTCAATCCAACAATTCATTATCTCCGCGGTATTTTTAGGTTAGATTCGACGGTCATGGGTTATGTTACGCTTACTGAGATTGAGTTTGTTTCGCGCTCGGCCGACTGTGGCGCTGTAGGTTTCTCTGTGTTGCCAACGTAACTGTCTAGTGGAAGAAATTAGCCGTCTTAGATTCATTATCCCCAAGTTGAGAGAAATTTTTTATTCCGGCTACCGCTCAGTCCTTAACTATTTTCATTTTTTACCACAATCGAAAAACATAGTTCTAGGTACAAAATGAAAATTAGTTTTGTACCTGTTACCGGAAAGTCTAGTATCTGTTACTATTTTTTTCTTGTAACTGTTACGAAAATTTAATGCTTGTGCAACGATAAATTGACGTTAAAGCCTTGTTTGACTAAAAAAGTGGAGTAAACCTCACAAACTGATTTTCTTTGCAATTACCAAAACAGGATCGGCGATAGCGGAAAATGTTTAGGCGTACCTCGTTTTTCGTAATCCCAACAATATTCGAACAGTATTTTTAACGAAATCTGTTTTAACTAAATTTTTCTAGTTACTGTAACAAATGAAATTTTTCTCAGTGCAAGTGTACGTTGCTTCATATTCCACAAGAGTTTCGTTATTCTTTCACCTGGACGAGATCTGAGCGTCATATTATGCCGAACTGAAAACACACCGCGAGTGTTGGGCTCTTGGTATCTCGTTGATCCATGTGCGGACATTTTCCGTTTCAGTAACGAGTGAGAATTTTTGAAATAACTGCACGGCACGGTTTGACTTCGAGTCCAGTTTCCATTTTATTTAAATAATGACATATTTGTTTCTCCAGACCTTGGAAGGTCGGCTTTAGTCGGGCATTTTTACCGAATGGTACTGAAACTTCTTATTTTGCCGATGTATAGTTTCTAGTTGATCCAACGTGACAAAATCTATCGACATGATTCGAAAAGGTCGTGAGACGTTTCTCAAACCCGAACCGATAATTTGGTATTTTTTGATTATGTTTTGTAGGGCGAAAACTAGTGCCTCGGACATTGTTACAGTGAACAGAAAAATTGGCCATATTTAAAACAGTTTAGTGCGGGGAATTCCGAGGAATAATATCGGGCAAAGTAGGTTATACGAATGCGAGTTAATGTATTTTTCTCCTCGCATATTTTTCCACCAGGTTAAAATACGGGGAATTGTATTAATGGGAACAATGGGATCCCTCGGCTTACTCAACAGTGGAATTGGGCAGTCAAAATTCTACCGGAAAATGGAATGAATCTCAGGAACGTAAAGTTTCACCCTGTTATATATACCTACCGACCTCCGGACTCGTTTCCCCATCCCTTGAAGAGAGTTATTGTTCAGGACTGCTGCAAACCTAAAAACGCCGAAAAATTTACGGAATTTGACTGAAAATGTAGGATCTCGAGAAAGGTATTGAAATCATCTCTAACGGCACTCCACGACTACTTTCAAAGTTGGAAATACGATGTGAAAAGCATTTCACGCAATTCCTTCGCGATATGTCTGTGAAAAAATTTGACGAATCATCGTACATTCGTTAAATTACACGCGACTAATTTTCGCACAAAACTTTTATCCGCGTCGTGTCTGTATATGGATATAAAACACTGTCAAGATTGTCGGAAAAAAATTCAATCCTTGACCTGTCAAATATGCAGAAAAAGTCAAGAGATTTAAGATCAGAATTCAGCAACAAGAAGAAAAGTGGTGTAATGAACTAGAAAATGAAAATTTTTTTTTGATCGAAATTATCTGCGTGAATGGAATAGAGTCGAAAGAAAATAGGTGAAAATTTGCGAGGTCCGCAAACATAACCGGATAAATAAAATCCCCCGACATTGAAATCTGAGGTGTGAAATTTTCCGAGCTCGTCATTCGTCGTCGGCTGAGCTCTGCGCTTAGGCTTATAATCAGACGGCCCTACGTGGTGAAGGCTAAGAGCCGAGGAAGGGCGGAGGCATTAACTTGATTATCATTATCGGGTATCAGAGGACCGGATAGCCGCTCATCACGAATCCCCGTCACGCCATGAAGTTTGCCCTTCTACATGTATTGACGCGTATCACGAGTATTTGGGCATTTCGTTCTCTCATGTCTGGAAATAAGGCGGATCTGTGGATTTCAATCTTGCAATCAGTTTCCCACGTTCTTGTGACGGCGGATTCGTTCTCACACACTACGATTCTAATAAAGAGGATTTATTGAATTAAAGTAGCGAATAAGAGTGAACAGATAAAAAAAAAACGTGTGAATTTTGGAAATTTACAACTCGTCAACTGATGTTCGATTCAGTTGGGATTTGTTTCATTCAAAATTGTCAAAATTGAAATTCATTTGCGTATCTTTTTCTATTGGACTCAGGTGATAGAAAGCATTGATATTGATATAACTTAGCTGTTTTGGTTTCTGGCATGTTTTACTGTACACACGATATCTCAAAAACTGCCCGACTGATTTACTTCGAATTTGTAGACAGCATATTTCAATAGTTGCCACTGTCTCAATTAATTTTTTCAAAGCATTTTTCCTTTTTTTTCTGCCTATTGAATATAAACTTTTTCTTATTGATAATCTCGCAAATGGCCGGGTGAAAAATCTGAAACTGGTAGGAAATGGCAGCCAAATAAAAAAGTTTTATTAGAAAAAACAGAATCGTTTATATAGAAAAAATAATAGAGGGAAACAAGTGTAGTTTTTTCGGTTGAATATTGAAAATCGATTCATTTCTGGTGGAACCAAAAGTTCAGATTAAACGGGACATGGCAATTTTTCATGCCCATCATTTGATATAAAAATCTTGTAAGTTTAAATTTTCTTCATCTAGCTGTTTCCGAAATCATCGCGGGACTTTGTCAAGCACACCGACAGATCTACATTTTTCTAAGAACCTATTTTTCGGATTCCAGAGGTTCGAAAACACAGAGATTCGTTGAAATCAGAATAAGTAATTTTCGACCGAAACGAATACCAAATCTTCAAATTAAAAAACGTCATGTACTCAATATTGAATGAACAAATCCTGAGTATTCGAATAAATTTATAATGTTTGAGTGTAACTCCCAAAGCTCCTTTTCGAACGGTTGTCATTGAAAAATATCAGATCAAAGGCAATGAGACTAAACCATTTAACAATGCCGTGTTTAAATTTGAAATAAATCGGTTAAACTGTTTTTGAGATTGCGATCTCTTTTCTTAACTACCGTCCCGTATACATCACCTCAATTTTTTGGAGTGCTGCAACTCAGCATGGTTTTGCCTTTTGAAAATAGCTTATCAACGTGAATATTTCCAACACTACATGAAAATTATGCGTAATGAATTCGAGAAGTTCAAAGATTCGAACGCTGATTATTCAAAGTTTTCCGTCATTCCAATTTTTGCATTATACCGAGTTTAGAACAGGTAATTTTTACAATGTCTCGTAACTTTCATTATCCCTTTACGAATTCAGTCATACCAGTTTGGCTTCTGTCGTAAAGAGCTGGCCTCTAAATCACACTGTGTGCAAAATGTAATTGCACAGTGTAAATATGAATGCACAAGTGGATGGAAGAAACGAACGAACAGAATCCTGAATTCTAAGGATTGAAGTCTAGCAGAGTCAGAGTAGAATTTGTTTTGAACTTGGCTTATTATAAGCGGATGTAGATAACACGGAAAGTAGGAACTCCTTGAATGATTTAGTTTTACACGTTCCACATATTCGACTTTTTCTTCAACTAATTGACCTAAAATGTCACGGATTTATGACTGGAATAAAATTCTAACTGCCAAGATTTTCAAGTTTCGTGGCAAAAAGGCGTTATATAAAAGGTACATATTTCTCTCTCACAGTTCGCTTTAAAAACAATCAAAATATTCGAAATAATTGCGATTGAACATTTCAAAATCTGATGGCAAAATTCGTATGTTGGATAAATAAGATCTTTTTCATTAACGAATCATTTTGATAGAAGGTCCTGACTACTTTTTTATTTGTTTTTTATTTTTTGTTTATTTCTTCTTTTTAAATTCCATAAAAAATTATCCCATTAAACGTCTATAAGGTGAATCAACGTTAGCCAATTTATATGATGAATTGAAAACTCAGCTCTAAACAAAAAATTGTAAGACAACGGGAGAGATTCTGACCAGAATTTGGTTAGCTCTTTTCTAAACCAGGACTAAAGGATCATATCTTCCAGTAAAATATACAACCTAAAACATAATCAATAATTCGTTCTCAGGCCGATTAAAAAAAGAAAAAAGAAATAATCTTTGATACGAACGATTTTATGCCATTTAAATATAAATATATGTTTTTCATTCAAGTTATAGGACTTTAAAAATTACACCTGCAATCAAGTACAACCCCCATGTTTAGATACACCACATATTTGATTTTAACAATTCTGAACACATTTTCGTATCGTTACTCTAAGTACACACGTTACAGAAGCAAATAAAATTACGCGCTGCAGGAAATGAGGTGGTGCACAGTTTTGCCAAACCTTCTTCAATACACGTTACGTATTGTTTATTAACTGCGTTCGCATTAAAATGGATTGCGAGCAGCCTGGCACTGATACAAATACCTGCCGATAAGCTGGTCGCTCGAATATTATTTTCACTCGTATTATTTCTGCGCGCATAGAGTTCGCGATAAAAGATAACAACACCACGTACGTATCCAGAAATTAAGTACACGTGCATGCACGTAATAGGTGGGTAGGTACAATATCCAAGCACGATATTAGACGGGAAAACACGAATGGTGCGATATTTTTGTTGTTTTTACTTTTTTTTTTTTATAATTCTTTTTAATTTTTTTATCGTCATTTTCTTTCCGGCAGCGGCTCCACCGAATCAAAAACGAACAGCCGGAGATGAGGGAATTAACGTTGAAAACGCCGTCCAAATGTTCGTATATTCGCGCATTATACTCCTCGGGAAATAAACAGACGTGGCTTGCCAAAATCCGGATTCTGTACGAGTTGGCTGCTGCTGTTTCACCGCAAAGGTTTTAGTTAAACATGACCTTCGGGATCCATGTTGCCACTTTTGTTTCATTGAACAAAAAGTCTCGATAAGACATTGTTGAACAGTCGGATTCAAGCTACGTTCACGTTGAATGGAGGTGAGCTTAACATTAGAGCAAAAATATCATCCGTAATGAAGTAAATTTTTAACCGGATATTTTGAATGGCAGTGTTGGCAATTATTGTAACAATTTTAGATAGATCCCAATGTTTTATCAACCTTTTTACGCCACGTGTGTACGTATAATGCAGTTTGTTCAATTTTTAATAAGCTATAGCTCATTTTGAACGGCGATGAATTATTCTATGCAAATATTCTGGCACTGATTTTATATTATATTCAGATACTCGGTTGAATTAATCCTTACACTGCACACCGCGGATTCAAATCTGTTTTGATCCGAGATAAATAATGAAATATCGTAAAAATAGTTAATTCATTCTTTTTCCGAAAATTCACCCACTCAAATAAACACCTTTTTTCATCGCACAGTACGTCCATATTTTTGCTACAAAAATATTGAAAATTGAGCGAGTTATGATTTTTCAATTAGAATGATCCATTTTTCGTTCTCTAGTTTTATAAATTGTTTTTTTTTTTTTAGTTTTGTTTTTTTTTTTCAAATTAAAAATTCTTTCGCTAAAGATAACTAATTCGCCTTGAAATATAATAGTTAAATAGTGCCCCAAAATTCTTAAAGTTATCTGAATCTATATCTCCGTTTCTACGCAATGGTTTTTCATTTGGGGTCTCCAGTGACTCCGATGTGACACCAGGGTTGAAAACCATGGTATATAATCGAAATGTAATAAATAAAAAACAACGCAATTACGCTTGACTGAACAAACCGTTATTAATAGAATAAATTCATTTGATGCAAGCTACGAAGAATGCATATTCTACGAACGAAACAAGCTATTATATTCCTAAAAACAACTCTACCTAATCCCTCTAAAGTTTTTGATATTCAGGGGTTCATCACTTGAAATTATTGCTTTAAAAATTTATTCAGTTTTCGGAGGACTCCTTTCGATCGAACACCATACGATTACACATCATTGACAACCTCTGAAAGCTATGGTTTATAATATTTTGACCCGACAGTAGGTCCAATAAATCCACCTGATACAATCGCTAGCCAATGAATCTTCATCGATAGATAAAAAGTGTTGAAATAAGGTTACTTCGTCGATTCCGACCATATGAAAACTGAATTCTTCTACTCAACTCAAGTTCAATGCAAACGGGATACTAAAGGATCTCTCCCGCATACACGGTCCGACTAACAAGCGTCAAATGCCAATTACTCGCGACAGAAAGAAGCGGGCGCGAATAACAGCGTTGAAACACGCAAAGCAGAAGGTGGCGAGAGGTTCACGGGTTCCCGGATTAAACAGAAACCCAACCGAATCGCAATAGATCTTATATATATATATATATATATATATATATATATATATATATATATATATATATAACCGCAAATGGCGGCGGTTGAAATTTTCGTTATTAGCCAAGGATTAAGGAGAAACCCCCCTCAAACCCGCTCGGTTTCCCGATTCACGTTTCTTGAATTATTGTCCACATTTCCATAACCCCCCCCGCCGCCCATCATCCCACCAAAAACTCCCCTCGGCCTTTCCCTCGTCCGCAAAACGAGTGTATAAATTCTTCGCCGGTTATCCGCGCAATTAGGCATATAATAAATTAGAGACTGGAGTAGAAAGTACAGCTGGGTATGTATATATATACATTGTGTGTGTGTATATACATATTTGTGCCTCGTACATAACGAGCGATGGAGCTTGCCGTCTCACTTCTGCAGGTTTGTTCACTGTTTTTAATTTTAATTTTTTCAATTTACGTTTTTTGTGCACAGAGCCTTTCGCGCCCGTAAACTTCGCCCCCTTCGGTAATAAATTACCCTTCCGCGAAGCGAACGGTAGGTAGAATATATATACCTGTAGATGGGTGTATATTACACCTCGCGCAATTGAGTCTACTCGCAGTGATTAAAAAACGACGGGTCAATGGGAAGGCAACAAGGGATGTAGGTATGTATTACCTCTCGCCCACCTTGCGATTACCGCGAATTCGAGGAAACTCAAAACACAGCATCATGCTTTATGCCTGTTTCTGCTGATCGCCCGGCTAATTAACAGGATGTGCTGACGCCGCTGGAGACGCTTTCTTCGGGGCTGCTTACTATAACTATGCTCCAGGAACACCGTCAAACTTGCGGGGGCTAATTGTGAATTCAGATGGGGAATGGTCATAAAAGTCAAACGGTATGAGTAACGGTCTCTGTCAGCAAGTTTTGGCCAAGTCTCATTTTGTAATGAAGAGAATATTCGCGACAACGCGGCACGAAAATAAATTTTCATTCCGATATTTTACTTAGCAAGTTTAATCGACGGTGAAACTAAAGGGATGCAGAACCAAAAAGCTTTGCTCGTTTAGAGAAGACACTGTCGCATCGGGGTTTATTAAACATGTTGAAAAGAGCCGTGGTCATTTTTGAATCGGAAATAATGAAGCTGTTTAGAAAGTTCCGTCCGACTTCATACTGTGAAAAATAACGCTTTCCACATTTGATAATTCTGTTCTTCTGTACAGCACTTCCTGCGCTTCTCCGGGATCTAGAAATGCAAAGCAGGACCATTTATGCTGGCTTGCGTCTAAGCAATCACAATTTTCCGAGCGACGAGCTGCAGAGGGAGGTGAAAGGTAAAGCATGCTTCTCTCTCTCTTTCTCTCTCTCTCTTCTTTCTTCTCTCTGTTTCTGTCTCTGCGGGCGAGGAAAATTGAAAAGTTGGCAAGTGTGCTGGGAATCGAACGTACTTTGGGATTTCGAGGAATTTCCAACTTGCCAAATCCGAGTACAATAACATCGCGTGTACCTATACAGCACAGCATAGAAACTTTCAAGACCCTCAAGCCCCAGGATCGATGGATTTGCACGTACAACTATTCCCCTCGTCTCCAGAAACTCATCGCGACTCGCGGAAACCGGCACTGAAAAATTCTCAGCTGGCAGCGCGACGCTGCTTTTACACTAATTCATTCTTTTCCCAACCCGATTTCTTGAGAATCCATTAAAGTATACAGTAAAGAATATTTCTCACTTGGGACCTTGACGCCCATCTCGAAGCGTACAGTTCACCGTTTTGATTGATCAAGAACACGTAAATAATTATAAATCGCATCAACATTCAGGCACACCTTGCAGGAATCAATTGAGTTCACGTGAGCTCTGAAAATTTTGAATGGTTTTTTATCGATACATCTGGAAATCTTCTGTACATGATTATTGGCTGTTTTTGTCTTCGCCATCTGCAACAGCTCACCAATATGCAAGCCATCATTGTAGAAACTTCGTGCAAATGACTGAAGGGATTGTATGAATTTGGGTGTTGGTTCCTTTGACAGTGGATAGACCAACACGGACCTTCCGTTATTCAACCACTCCGTTAAAGTGACCCCTATCCTTGATGACCTTGATTTCGAGTTACATATAAGAGGGAGTCCAGTATAATCCGAGAACCATGGGCGAATCGACATGAATATAGCATGTATACAGATGTGTCTTGGAGCATCGTATCGATGGGAAGGACGGCATCGGTCGACTCACGATGTCCGTAAATCAAGGGTTGCCGATATCGTAATTAACGACCTGATTCGATTACCAACGGAGGCGATAGTCTGTCCGTTACCGGCGCGGACCGCTGCGAGGACGGGACGCGAGACAATACTGGGCGATAACGCCCTGCTGGGTCACCCTCCCCTTCCCTCTCCTCCCGACTCCACCCCTAACCTATCCTATCCTCTCCTCTTCTCTCTGAAGCATTTGCGAAGCATTGCGAACTGCCGCCACTTCACCTTTGTCCTCGATCCTCAGACCCTCGTTTGCTTAATTTCCTTTTGGGAATGTTCACCACGGCGAACATGACTGTCCTGCAGACAGCCCTTCGAGGGGTTCGCGCGCCTCGGGCACTCCCATTTTTACCGCTCAATTAAATGCCTTATAACGTGGCGCAATGTGTCTCAGCTCTCATGAAAGCAGATGATGGACCCTAACTCACCCCAAAAGTCCCTCTGATAATTAGAGGATTAATTGAATAACGCGACATTCTTCCACTGAGCTTGTACAGTAAGACACGATATCCAACAGATGGAAACGACAGGCTGAATGGTGACATAAATTTATTTAGAATTCTTCTTTAGATGTTGAGTTAATAATTCCTTAAGGTTGCCGGAAATGCGATCGATTACTCTTCCAAGGTTCATAGCCACGCTGTCCACTAGGTTTGAAGCCAATCTCACGCGCCAAATCAGGTCACAAACAATAATGACAACAGACGCAGCATCCAGGTGTATGAATTCTTTATCCAGAGACGCTATTCGGGTCTTTGAAAGACCCAGCAAGCCCGTAAGCTCGACTGTCTTGAGTCGTGAGAGTGAGAGAATGGACCAGTCAAGATGTCACAAGCACGGAAGGGAGCAGCAGTCAAGTTTAACGTAGATTACAAGGATTCAAGAGCGATTGTACGACATACAGAGTGACACCTCGGTCTGAGACTCGCTTCCAACCTGTCTCCCAGTTTCAACCACGCACGCCTGTCAAAAGTCAGTAGGGTCGGTAACAAGTTCGTTCCTCCTCTTCCACTAAAAACCATAATTGGTAGGGTAGATGCAAGGTTCATGTAATCACCCAAAACGCTGTATCGGTTAATCAAATTTTTTTCATAGTTGGCACGCTTCGTTGTTGGATTATCAGTGTTTATGTGGATCGAAGTACCTCTGTATCATTTGTTACCGGAACCCAAGCAGTAACCTCACGGATTACACGTAACGAATATTGCCAAAACTGGTACCAAGGTAACCAAACCCGATGTATCTTCCACTCTGCGCATTATCAAATTGAAAAAACCACCTTACCCTGGACTGACTAATGGACCCGCAACTACCATCCGCTTCATCCAAGAAGGTTTTGAAAATCGGACTGTTCGAATGGGACATCTTTCTTTTCACTTGCACCACGCTTGGACCGATAAAAGACTACACCGTGTGGTTACCGATCACTGTATCATCACGTCACGATAATCTTTGAATGGCCACACAGTGAATGACTTGCATTTTTATTTGGTAATGAATCATTTTTAAAGTAGGTCAACTACGCGCACGACGGTACTTCACGGAGTATAGTGAATGGTCTGAGGGTTTCATCGGCGAAATTCCACGACTTCAACACTCCGACATGTCCGAGAAGTTCGGCGGACATCGGTACAGGAGAACAATCGACCGGGTGAACTTTTTTCCATACAGCAACTGCTGTGGCTGCGGAATCGGAGCGTCGAGCACCTGGGGGAACACGGAGTTGCAGGTTCACGGTTCGCTGGTTGGAACAACTTCGGAAACTTGGGTAAAGCCGGATCTAGTTAGAGAGACGGGACTCGGGGTGCTGCCTACGCAGCTATACTGGACGGTAGGTCGGCGATAACCGGCGCTTTGGAAGGTCGACACGAGTCCCTTTCGTACGCTTCTGGGATGTAGTACTGATTTTGCAAACACGTCTGCAGCACCACCGCGCAGTCTGACGTTTACAAGCCGATATCAGAACGGTACGGACACTCGTCAAATCGGCCAAACTGCATCGATCAACTGCTCCTTGCCACTGGTAGTATGACCGGCTGATCAAACAAGTCATTCGTGATCAGAAGCAAAAATGTCGGACATAAACATAGGGTGAGTTCGTCGCTGAACAGATTACAGGCGACGATTGTTTATGCGCGATTTTTTGTTTCGCAGATATGTATTTGACTTATCCATACGATGATATTGTGAACTTGTCATTTGTGTTTGTTGTGAACGTGATGCTCGCAAGTCTCAAGATACTTTGCTGGAATCGTATACCAACGTTCATTTACTGACATTTACGGATTAGATTCTTGAAGTTTGTTATGTTCCTGGAACTAAAATATTCAAATATTCGATGTTTGGTTACTTGAACAAATAGTAGAGCATCGAAAATTTGAGCGTTGAGCGTTCGACGATTTCATTCGGTCAACACCTTTGTACGAGTTGGATTTGACGAATGAAAAAACGAGAGTTCGGTGCTGTCGCAGAGATGTATTGACTTGTTGAAAAATTTGATTTCTCAGAGTAACAAAAAATATCAGCAACGTAATCATTCGATTGGCTCACGCTTTCTCAACCTCGTTCCTGTTCATCTAGCGCCAGAAATTGAGGATTCTTGTTCAAAAAAAAAATCAAAAAAACGAACTACTTGATTAGTTACCATTCTTTGCTAAAATGACTTGCAATCAGTTTTTATGAGAGTAAAAATTTTCAAAACATATTAAACGTCACCGATTAGTTTTTAAAACTCTGTGTGTTTTTCTTGCTATTTCAAATATAGATTAATAATTAAATTGAAATTAAAAATCGATAACATTTTAAATCGCTTTTACAATTTCGTTTCCCATACATTTAATTGTCAATTTCGTACATTTTGATTCAATTCAATTTATACTAACTTAATTTAATTTAAACTAATTGACGGCCACTTGTAAAAATGAACTTGTAGGATCCCAACTTGTAGAAACGAACCTTTCGGAACGGATCGGAAGAAACGAACTTGTAAAATCGTTAATTGTAGAAACGAACTTGTAGAAACGGTCCTCTCCCAAACGAAATTCCAATATTTAGCTAACAGGCGAAAAAAATTCAACATGGTGTCAAAATTGCGAATTAAAGCATTTATCTGACTCTGAATCTTCATTCGCGTCTCCGATTGTTTTCAACGGTGTAATCAATCTGATTCCGTTAAAACCAGTCCGCACAACGTTTGTATCTTCAAGAATTTGTCAAATTTGATCCACATCAGGAACAACAAATCTGTGACACCAAAAATCTGCTAAATTCACATTGCTCTACGTTCTTACCTACCAATATCGTCATTTCACACCATCGATTTTATACCCACGTGTAATTATTATTCATCGAATAAAATAACCCACACGCTACATACTCGTACATCATCAAAAAAAAAAAAAAAACTCGCGCTGCACAAAATCTGTGATTAAAGCGATGTTTAACGCATCGCAGGGGTGAATATCGATAATCCGGAAAATACGGAGATACCAAACGAACGAAGAAACCAAAAAAAAAAAAAAACAAATTTGGAAAACAAACTTGAGCTAATACATAGCCACAAAACGAAGGGGAATGAGGAAGGGATGGACTCGCCAGGTGTTTTTAACGTCACGTAAGTCCTGAAATTGTGGTCCTCGCGTCCTCGTCATGATCCGGCTCGGTGACATCGGGGTAATTATTTACCAAGGACAATACGCGCGGGGCACGAAATGATAAAGCAAGGGACAAGAAGGCGCCGCGAGACGCACGATTAAGATTAGAATAATGCGCGGAGCGAGGACGAGGCATGACGGCCGCCTTCACCCCCCTTTTGCGGAGGAATAATTTATCCCGGTCGCCATTTTGCGGCGGGGGTGGCTTACACACCCAGCTACGAGGAATCTCATATCCGTCTGAGACGGCTGATAACGACCAGCGCGGGTCCCGCGGCCGTCGACCGCGACGCCTGTGCGAAATATTATGGCCTCGTCCCGCCATTTCCGCATTCTGATTGGAAATTGTCACCGCAGCCCGTCTATATATGCGATCCACACAACCCCGTCCCTTCGCTTCATTGCCCGATGAACGGATATTAGCCTTATTTATCATCATTCGTCAATTGCGGGGGACTCGAAGCTCCTCGATTACGCGTTCCTGTAACGTACAGTTCGGCGATTATCACCGTTTTTTTAAAGGAATTCATTTTCCTTTTGCTTCTTATTTTTTTTTTTTTTGAGGTTTTTTTAATTCGGATCTCAGCTTGATTAAGGAGGGAGCCTGCTTTAGAGGCTTCAAACATCGGTTTTTTCGAGGTTTTTTTTGGGAAGGAAAGAAATATCCGATTAAAACGAAACTCTCAGGGTTTATTGTTATGTATTTCAACAGTCTTCTCGAATTTTTTCATTTGGATACATGTCATATTATGCCCGGTACAAGCATTTCACCGAGGCGTCTCGAGTATGCATTTGTCGTGCGGCGGGAAAGGTGCAGGTCACAATTTCCATCTGAAACAAAGAAACCAAAAAAATTTTTACTTCTCAATAGTATAGCTTCTAGTTAAACCAAGAAAATTCCACAAAAAGTGAAAAATTCAACAATTTTTCGCAAATTAAAAAAAAAATTCATTTTTCTTGGGAAAAGAATTCACTTTAGATTGTTTAAAAAGTGGGTTAATTTTAACTTTCTTAAGGTTTTTTAGGTTCAACTAGAAGAGGATTTCATCCCGAGTACAATGCAATTTGTCTCGTTTCGATAGGACGTTTAGTTTTTTCCCTATCTTTCCCGCCAATTAGGAAAAAGCGTAAAAATGAAAAACGGAGAAATCGTGCGTCAAAGTTTTCGTACTTAAAAAATCTTAATTTTCTTGAACTTACCGCATTAATATGCTAATCAGCGACTCCTGGTCCATAGAGTTGCCCTTCACACTCTTCAAAAAACTGGTTGAAAACTTCAAAAAACCGCTCGTATACCTGCTCGACGCTTGCTCACTATTTCTTCTGTAACTCCGAAAATATTTCGAATTTGTGTCTGCAATTTTAGGGACACATTCTTGGATAGTTTGGGAAGACATTTATGCAAAAAGAAAAAATCGATTTTTTGAAGCCTCTAAAGCAGGCTCCCCCCTTAACGACGCAGTCTGTATCGTTTGACAGTCGAGCATTTGCTGATATGCCTTGTTGTATAATTATACAAACAAGAGGTTTATTTATGGACTAGGTAAGATTTTGCACCAACTGTGCCAACGATTATCGCTAAATCCCAGCAGATGGTTAATCATTTTTAACTAGATGTAAAATCGTGTGTAAGAACAATGGTTCTTGTTATAACTTTCTTACACATCTTTTAATTATGCAACGGTCAAAATCAATACGGAGTGAATTTTTTTTTTTCAACGTTAACAAGGTTATTATATGTATATTTATACGTCAAGGTTGATTTTTCCATCCTACACTTAATTCTGGCTTCTTTTTGTTTTCACTTCATTTTCCACAATGTTAATATTATACGAATTCTGTGAAGGCTCTGATATAAAAATTATGCTGCAATAAGTGGATGATGGAAAATTCGAAAGCAAATAAAGACTAAATTCCAAAGCAGTTAACTCGAAAGCTTTGACTAAACCCTGATCCCAATTCATCAATTGTCGGCTAGTTTAATTGCATAACCCGTTCATCGAGAGTTGCAATTAGTAGACAATCTGTCAGATGAATCTATTGTTTAGAATTTTCTTTCAGTATCATTTCTTTCGCACACACAGATAAATAAATTTCAATTAATTGAATTGGCAGTTGATTTTCGATTACACAAAGGGTTTGATTGATACAAATTGATTTAAAATCTAGCGAACATTTTGCAATTTCATTGTAAATTTACGAATTGAAGTTAACAGAAATTTCTAGACGCGCATAGTCGGCATTCCTCAAATACTCTACACGTCATAAAAAAAACTTCGGAAATTTTTGACGAAAATTTACTTTTAAGTATAAAACATTCCAGGAATACGTCACTTGAAGATTTTCCCGAATATTTCAGCCCAAAAGATTCAGTTGAGCCATTTTTTGTGTACCTATTTCAAATTGAATACTTGAAATCAAACGTTTCATAAATATTTCAGTGTACCTCTGAAACATTTAGTCCTTCGAGTCAAGATGAAACTCGTAAATGCAAACCATAACAAATATTATGAAGAGAATCATAATTTACCAGCGCATAAACAGTGCGCTTAGTTTTTGAGTAGTTGAAAAACGTTAATGTTATATTTAAAAATTAAATGTATTAATTAAAATTAATAAATAATTGTATAAATGTATAGATATTTTGAAATTATGTGTTTCGTCTGATAGGCAGGACTACAAAGGAGTTGAAATATCAAGAGATTTGAGGGGAGGTTCAAGGAAGAGATAAAAAATTCAATAACCGTAAGACCTGGCGTTAAGCTCTCAGGTATTATAATATTAAGATGTTTGACGCACGTACCCTCGTCACTTTCGCTACACGAGTAAGCGCGGCGCTTTTCACCACTCGTTTACTACTTCTTTCGCAAGATTCTTTTCGTCTTTCCACCTGTAATTCTCGTTGAAGAATTACATTCCTTCGGCTTTTTTCACTCCGCGTACGTCAAGCTTTGAAAAATACGTTTCCCTCTGAAACGGACGTTCGACTGTATTACTTGAAATTTCGCACTCAAACTTGGCAAATTTTGAGAGCGTGATATTTCTATAATTAGAGGGAACGTAATCCGCACCCTAAACGAATAACTTTCCCCGACGCACACTTACCACATTTTATATTTCTTTCGAGGGTGCTACAAGAACGTCAGGCGACGCTCAAGAGCTTCGAGCATCGAGCTTTCTTACTGCGGAGGGTGAAAGTAAGAGATGTGGGGTCGCGTATAGGCGGAGGAGGAATAATTAAACGCAGTAATGTCTGCGCATTAGAGGAGATGACGACGTCATCAGCCCAACTGCCGTGCCCCCAGAATTTGCTCTCTGAGCCATCAGCTTTCCCTCATACTCGTCCGCGCTCGGGAATAGAACCATTTTTAACTTAGCAAAAACGACTGGCGATACTTTAATCAGGCAGCGAATACGGTAGAATGTTTTTAATTAGGAAAATTTTTCACACTATTTTTATTTCAGTTTTTAAATTTTTATTCTTGAACAAATTCTAGAATCTAGTTTTTTGGCTTAGGCAATTGAATTCGGTAAACATATTTGCGCTTTACTTGAACGATAAAAGCCAGGCACCTGTTTTGACTTGAGCTAAAAATTTTATATGTTAGCAAAATTTTTTGTTCGGTGAAAGCCAAAGTTTATACCTTATCCCGGAAGCAGAAAAATATGTATTTCACAAATCTGAAACTGTTCAATTAGAATGTATGGGGTAACATTCTGAAATTAACGATTTCTTTTTTTTTCTGTCAGACCAAAATAGAAGAATAAATTATTGGTCAAACTCGTATAGGATAGATTTCTTTCAATAGTAACCAAAAATGATTATGTCCGTTGTTCCTTTTTCCGAATTAACAAAAATGGAGGAAAATCAGCAGATTAAAATCCAGCCGAATGTGACGTAACCTATACTAATTGGGATATCTACAATCTACCAAAAAATTATTAAAATTCAATTGTTTATTATAATATCCACTATTATCTGTATTGACGTAAAAAAAAAAAAAAAGAAACTACGGCTTGACTATTTTGTGTTACTCTGCTTTATACGCATATAAAAATTAATTGGTTCCTTATGGAGAGCTAATTATGACACGCGTATGAAAGAATTGTCTACAAACAATTGGAGTCTACCAATTTCATCGTCACTGGCACCTTGAATTTCACTTTCTTTAAGCATGTGCATAAAAATTTCAAGTCATAAGCAGCTGTTGACAAAAATGCATCATCGTTTGTAGAACCGTTTATATTTTTATTTATGACCCATAGCTTTTTTCCTTTTATTGTTATGCAAACCTTCAAATGCGCAACAATATTTCCGACATTTTTCTTCAACCGTTGTCTAGGTAAAAAAAATTTCAAGCTTGAAGAAAACACCCGTTTCGTGAATTTAAAAAAAGAAATAAAATGGTACACACGCGTATTAAGTAATAATAATTATATTCTATTTTCAATCGTGAAATTAAGTTTCTATTACGATTCCTTTAAAACCTCTGAAGAAATTTTATTCAATGAACTGATCAAGAGATGATGACTTTTTTCGCCTTCCTTCACAATATGTGAATTAATAGGTAAAAAAAAAATCAGTTTTGAGTCAAAGTTTAAAATTTCTTCATCCCAGTCGCAATACGTTTCTATTTAACACAAAACTGTTATTAAAATTGCCGGTTTTTTCTTCTATTTTTATTTTATTTTTTTTTTTGTCTGTTGTAAGGAATCGCAGAAACAAGAATTTTTTTCCTGTAAAAAATTACAAATCCCAAACGAATGCGGTAAATATTGTAAGATGAAAGTGAATGCATTTCAGAGACAGATGACTTCCGAGACGGTCGAGGGTCCTTCCGGAGTTGAAAAATGACGGATCAAAATCATAGATCGGAACGATCTATGGACTCCGGTTATATTCTTTGCGATGGCGATGGTAGATTTGCGGAGGACCGAGCGAAGGGCGAAGAAGAGGCTTGTCTTTTTTCCGCTTATTGATCCCGCGGTCTCGTGCGAAAGGCACGCGTTAATAAAGGTACGCTCGTGCCCGATGGCGATGCGAATTAATTCAGTCATCTTGGCCGAGCGAGGCCCGGCTGTCAATCTCAAAGTATTCAGAAGCGCCCCGCGCAGCGGCTGCCTCGAGATTCGGATGGTAGGGAAAATCCGGGGGCCAAGGAGGGATGGAACGGGGTGGTTTCACCCCGAATTTGGTTGGCTGGTGCAGGAGGCGCGGAAGGATCCCTCCAGGACTTGAAGTCACTTCTTAATAACCGGGGTCGCTTACGGAATTTCATTAGAGAACACCGGGCTCCTACTTCTTAAGCAGCGGCATCGCGACGCGGCTTACTCGCCATTTAAAACGTATTTCAACCCGCATAGTTTTCCACGCAACGTTCTTCACCCGGGATAAATACGGCGATGTAACTGACCTTGTTTTTCAGGACCATAAATTTTTTTCACGAGATTAAGGGGACGGTATTAATCAGACGGAATTCCAGGTGATTGTCATTCTGGTTCGGTACTAGATTTAGAAGCATCTTTTTTCGCAATATTGCTACACTGAGAAACATTTCATTTGTTACAGTAACTAGAAAAGTTCGGTGAAACAGGTATCGTTGAAAAAACTGTTTGAATATTGTTGGGATTACGAGAAACGAGGTACGCGTAACCATTTTGCGCTATCGTCGATCCTTTTTCGGTAATTGCAACGCAAAATCAGTTCGTTCGGTTTACTATACATTTTTAGTTAAACAAGGCTTTAACGTCTATTTATCGTTGCACAAGCATTAAATTTTCTCAATGGTTACAGGAAAATAGAGTAACAGTGATCGTAACGAGAAAGAACAGTAACGGATACTAGACTTTCCGGTAACAGCTAGAAAACTAATTTTCATTTTGTACCTAGAACTATATTTTTCGATTAAGGTAAAAAATGAAAATAGTTGAGGACTGAACGGTAACCGGAACTCAAAATTTCTCTCACTGTAGTCTAGGTATCGTACTCTTCGTTTTTCACTTGTATATTACCGCACAAAATCGTTTTATTCCGATAAATTAATCTTTTGAAGTTTTGTGAAATTTTCTAAAACCTTATGGACGAGTTGTCTAAAATCTTATCAAAATTTTGAAAAATCTTTCAAGATTGTACGGAACAAAGTTTTGGACAAAATTATAGAATATTTTTTGAAACACCATAAAATCTTCTATATCCGATATATGCAATTCACGAATTATATCCACAAAGTCTTACGAGATCCCATAAAATTTGTAAGAGTCTCGCAGGTCTGACAGAGTCAAGTGAAGTTCGGTTGCTCGCACAATTATGAGAAATTGAAGATTGACGTGCTTCTGATGAAAAATATTCGTGCAACGTCTGACTTTGGCGCGAGTGGAAAAAAAAATTAATAACGGAATACAGGTACGTCCAGGTTTTAAGATTATATAAAAACGAAGATAACACCACAAAAGATACTTCCGCAAGCAGGCGAACTGAATCCGAGGACTGAAAACGACGTCCGATATCTCGATAAGTTCCAGCGGTGCGGTGTAATCAGTGAGAGATAAAAGGCGGACTGAAAAAGTAATTCGAACTGATTTTGCCGATTGATCAGCAAAACGGAACTCCTCTCCTCGAAGGGGTTGTAGAAAGAGGGATGAAATTACGGCTGAGCTGATTAACCGGCGGTTGAATAACCGCGGGATGTTGAGCTGATCGCGCGCTCCTCGAAACTTGGACGAAGATCTCTGCGGATTGAGTTGGGAATGAAAATAAGTGAGCATTCGTCAGCGAACGAGAAACGTAGAAGAGAATGGCTCGAACTTCGAGCTCTTCTTGCTTACTGCGAGTTCGTCTTCGGATAAGTTGTTTACCCGAGACGCCGGGTGCCGCGGAACTTGGCATTTTGAATCTGACGCAGAAGACGGTTAATTAATTACACCCCGCATCCGCGGATATGCTTGTTTCGCCGGGAATCCCAAGCTGCCCCGGGGAAGAGAGGGACCCGATATCGATTCCGATAATAACAATTTCATTGACTTACACAGACCCTCGAAGCTCCGGCGGCAGTCAATTTCCGCAATTGACGACTCGTTTCCCGCTCGTGCTGCTATCGTTATTCCAGAAACGCTATTTTAGATCAAAGAATAATATTTAGACTGTCTCAAACTCGGTATCAACTTTACTCATAAGCCTCAAGAATAAACCCGTATTTTCGAATTATTTCAAGTCTCATCAAATCTTTGCGACATCATAGGGCAATGAAGTCTGTTAAAGTTTTTCAGAAACATTCAAATTACACGAAATATTTTTATACGTATACCGGGACAATCTCTTTAAACTTGAAAATCATCCATATTGTGAAATCTGTCGGGTTTTTACGAAATCTTTCGAAATCCTTTGCAATCCGACGAGTCAACGATATCTTTGAAGATTGTTGAAATTACGTCAAATCGCTCTACATCGTGTAAAATATTGAGGCGTCGAATACAATTTTTCAAAATCACATAAGTCTTCTGTGTCACAATTTTGTTAAAGATTTAAAATTCTATGAAATTTTGTGACATTTAAAGTCTCAGAACATGAGAACTTCAATAGAATTTGGTAAAGTCTCTCATAAACTCGAATCTTCTGGAATTTGATAAAAAATGATTCAAATCACTTGAAATATTTATAATTTCTTTGAAATTCGCGTGGTAAAATGTTTAAAAATTGCATGAAATCGCATGAAATTTGAAAACTTGGAAGGATCATTAAATTGTAATCTAGTAAAATCTCCCGATTTACCTCGTTGAAAGTATTTTCAGAGCGGATAAAATTTTCTAAAATCGTTACAAAAATCTCGTAAAATATTCTGAAGCTTGTCAAAATTCTGCGACGTAACGTGATGCGGTACGACGAGTTATTCGGAATCTCTTGAGGCGGTATGAAATCTTTTAAATCTTTCAAAACAACGTAAAATCCTTGGAACGCCGCAATCTTGAGAGCTGGCGTATAATTTCTACACCGCGTATAAGATACGGCTTAACTCTTTGGACGCATAGCTGAAAAGGCATAAATTAATAAGAGCTCGATATTCACGGACCAATTAGGTGGCGGGGAGGGAGAAAAGTCGCAAGAGATAACTTCGCAGACGTTTGTAAATTAGATATCTGTTTGTAGATTGGGATCGTAAGATGAATTCTGCCGTGCGTGGGCGTCGTTAGATCCCTCCGAAGGTAGCTAAAGTTTGTGTGTTCGCCATGGAAGCCTCGCGTAGTCGGCTCGAGTCAAGTTGTCAAGAAGTAATATAATTCACCAGCCCATCTCTCACCGTCTATCCGGACTTTTGAGATGGATACAGGAATTGAGAAGTTCCCCAACTTCGTAGCAGCGCAAAAATCACAACTTGTTAACACGTAACCGACACGCGTGTCGGTTATGTACGTATAACTTGACTGCCGTTCATTAGTCGCTGGCAGGTGTTTACCAGCCATCTACGTATCATGCCCGTTAAAACCAGAAGATTGAGCACTGGTAATTAGAACCAACCTCTCACCTGCGCCCTCGAGCTCTGGGCTCATTAAATTCTCGATATGAATTTACCGCTCGCTATGGTGATTGTGTCAAACATTACGAAATGTAGTCTAATCATCGCCAGGCCGCAGTAATCGAAATTTTTCAGTGATGATTACTACATATCTGATGAATAATGAACAACTTTTCACCAAACACTGGGAAAAAAAATTTTCCTTCTTCATTCGGGAAAATTTTTACTTCAATCTGAATATTACTCTGGAACTCTATAAGGAGATTTTTTCAAGTCACCTGCAATTGACTTATGTTCTTTTACTAAGATTATTTTCGGCGTTTGGAAAATGCGCAAATCTCGAGTAATCCCCGAAAGCTGTTGAATTCCAACAAAAATATTTTCACAAGCTTTTTGAATTTTCCAGTATAACCTCCCGTAACTGATCTTATGAAATTGAGGAACTCTGAAATTTTTTTTCAATCTTTTGGAATAAGTCTGATCCATGAGGCTGCAAATAATTTTTTATTCAATCGATACTTCGGGGAGTTTTTTTAGCCAAGCTTCAAGCTCAACTTGCAAAGATATAAGTCACGAAATATTCAGAACAAATTGAGAGGATCGTACGTCAAAAATACTATTCTATCCATCCTTTGATTTACTTGTAAAAATTTGTTGGAGAACTTCGGAACACTTTTAAAGGAATGCTGATGAGAAAGTATCTATCTAGTCGCAATTTTAAACTGAAATTTTTAAAGCACTTCTATAAGTAGAAGGGTACTGAGTCACTTTCGGTATAAAACATCAGTATACACAGTCTTCGCGTATTTTTTTTTTTTTCCTCACCTTATTCCATAGTTTCTCTCACGTTCCACCATTCCTACACTATTTTATCGTGCCAGTCTTATTTCACATTCGTACGCTATTCCTGCGATCCTCTCCTGTTCCGCATTCCTATTCCATCGCATCGTTCTTCATCTGTTTCACGTTTCCGTTGTATTTGACAATTCCCCTCCTGTTTCACATTCCTATTCTATTCCATAATTCCGTTCCTGCTCCAAAATCTTGTCGCGTTCCATCATTCCTCTACCGTTCCACATTCCTATCCATACTTCATCGTTCCTCTGCTGTTCCACATTCCCATTTTATTTCATCGTTCCGTTTCCGTTCCACGTTCCCGTTGTATTTGACAATTCCCCTCCTGTTTCACATTCCTATTCTATTCCATAATTCCGTTCCTGTTCCAAAATCTTGTCGCGTTCCATCATTCCTCTACCGTTCCACATTCCTATCCATACTTCATCGTTCCTCTGCTGTTCCACATTCCCATTTTATTTCATCGTTCCGTTTCCGTTCCACGTTCCCGTTGTATTTGACAATTCCCCTCCTGTTTCACATTCCTATTCTATTCCATAATTCCGTTCCTGTTCCAAAATCTTGTCGCGTTCCATCATTCCTCTACCGTTCCACATTCCTATCCATACTTCATCGTTCCTCTGCTGTTCCACATTCCCATTTTATTTCATCGTTCCGTTTCCGTTCCACGTTCCCACCATTTCCCATCGTTTCTCTTGCGTCGACCATTATTACCGACAGAACAAACTGAAATCGTGAAATTTTCTCGAGTTCTCCAAAGAAAAACCCTCACGATTTCGCTCGAGAGAAAAACACCATCCATGAAAAGCTCGTTAATGAGCCTGCTCTTGGTGCGCAACGGAGACGTTGTACGCAATAACCAGACGTATTCACCGCAAGGTGGCGGTTCTTGCTTCCAGTTTCGTCGCACGAGGCAATTTGGCGGGGGCATCGGGTGTGCAGGCGGCCGGAATGCAGATGGGGCGACGAAGGACGATGGCGAAAGTCACAAAACTATGCAGCGACGGGCCTTGCAAACCAGAAACAAAACAACCCCCGCCAGCGGCTCTGAAGGAGCTTTTGGTGTGTTGGGCTGCATCGATCTTATACAACTCTCCTCGGATGACAAACTAGCAAACCACCAACCAATATTACGCGAGAGTGACTCCATCCCCACCCAAAACTTCCCCGAGCAGCTCGTTGCTGGGTCTATTCGACGCTCCGGGGAAATCGACCGGACATAAATACCTTCATTTCTACCGAGTCGCTCGTATCCTCGACGTGTCCTCCTCCCCCTATCCGTGCATTCATCTTAGAAATCTCCCTCGCGAATTACTGTTTACAACTCCGTTGTTCTGCTGTTCTGTCAGCAATTAGCGACATTAAGAGGGCTTTGAATAGCTGCTAATCATGCGGGAAGGTTTGCAAATAACTAACGATTACACGATTGGAATTGATATCTTCCTACCGGACTTTTAAATTCGGAAAATGGTTTACATAACAGACTTGACGTAATTCAATGAAATTGCAAAAGACTAACTGAAAAACGAAAGTACCGCGATGACAGTAAAGTTTTTTTTCTCATTTCTACGATAAAAGCGAGTGTGCTAAACTTTAAGACACCTGATTTTTTATTTTCAAATTATAAACAACACCACAATGTTGTGCAAAGGGCAGACTCATCGAATTTTCTGCTACCTTCTGCAGAAAGTTCGATAACTTGGACGATTATGGACCTTTTTTCAAATTTGAGAGGTCAAAATGAAGATATAATTACTCTCCTTCAGCTGCCCGATCATTACTTATTTGCCAAACTATACGAGATGCCTAAATTTCGATGATGCCCGAGGCAAGACGCGTCAAGATTACGGAGCAGGTTCGGTACGCATCATCCAAAGCTAGTACAATAATCGTACAGAGATCCCATTCGCACTACGAGGACAGTCTGAAGCTCGATCGCGTGCCCGTGACGTTGGTCGAGGGGGTTGTTACCATGTCCCCGGCTCGTGTCACTGATAAGGACAGGTCTTAGGTGGTCGGACGAGGAGGGTCAAAACGACCCCGGTTATGGTTGACGGGCACAGAGTCGCCCGTCAGACCGTTCAACTCGGTCTCCACGTGGCAAGATAAGGGCTGAAGCTCGGCCCTCTCGAGACACCTGAAGACTTCATCCCCTCTTCTTTAATGCCTGCCAGACTTCAGACTGAACCCATTACAGATAGAGCGAGACAAAGAGGTGGGGATATTTTACGAATTGCAGCCGTTTGTCACCAGGTGAGTATGAGAAAACAAAAAGCCAGTGAAACGATTTCACGCACAAATTTGCTATAGTGGAACTTAATTTTCGTTGACCGCTCGATCGCAGGAAATTGCAGTTGTGTAAGTTTTCTTCGTCTAGAGTCGATTCTTGTACGGATAGTTGAAAAATTTTATGTAGTGGAAACGTTATTTTTTCTTTTCTGTATGGATCTGAGAGTAAATTTTACCCCAATTTTGGTTCAAGGATGTATGGGATGTACGTATTTGGCTCAAACACGAAATCCGATAAGAACCGTTTGATGCTTCGGCAACGCCTTCGCTGACACTATGTAATATTTGACTGGCACGAATCTTGTCGCACGATTCGACGTTTCTCATCGGATCACGCGTTTCAGCCAAATACGGAGTCCGCTGAATCGATCAGAATCCAACATATTGAGGATACAGTCAGCTGAAGAATGTGTCAAAACAAAAACGCGACTGAGGAGATATTTAAAAAATACATCTAATATCGTCAAGTTAAATGTGATTCAGAAATTCTATTTGATCTACAAAATATATAGACACTGATAGTATTATTCTACTATTTCTTTTACCAAAAAATCCGTATAGTGCGTCCGATTTTGATGATCAGCTTATTTTATTCCTAAATAAATATACCGCGACTAGAAATTGTTCGAGACAAGTTATTTCTTTAGCTCGTCGAGTGGTAAAAACAACCTTACGTATATCCGTTCTAATTTTAACTAACCTGATTTAAGAATTGTCTCGTCCACGCGGAGTAGCGGCAAGTCAACACGTTCCGGTATAACCAGATCCTTGTTACAAAAGGACGCGTTACCCGAGTACGAGCAAAGCGCCGTCCTGACTCACGACGAATGGCTAGGGAGCAGACGACGTAGCAAAGCTCTCGTCTGACGTGAGAAATTAGAAATTTGATTCTAAGATTAGTTTGACAAATTAAAGAATAAAAGCAAGTAGACAGGAGAGACAGGAGATGGAAAAAATTTGAGTTATAAAAACCGATTTATTCCGCGTATAAATTTCACAGAACGTAGTTTTATAATTATTAGTCAAATTTAACCGATCGTATATTACCGATTAATTTTTGCCAATTCGAAGGAAATTTTGCCAATTCCTTAGATCTCAGTTTTTGTTAAATTTTACCACGTGATCTAAAGTAAACATATCGAATTCGCTTCTGTACCACAGAAAATGGCTGCTCTCAGAGGGTTAAAACGAGCAGCTTGGAAAACAAAAATAGCTTCGTATTCATTAGATTTTATTTTGTTTTTGTAAAACCTTTTCGGTATGTTTCTTTTCTTTTAAAATTCACCTTGCTATCTTATTTCATTGTAGAATAATTTCGCAAATGCAGGCAAGCAACTATCTCGATAGCATAGTTTTCAACGACGGTGAAACGAACTAGGTGTACGGCATTCTGTTATTCTGTGTCCAATGACCGATATTTGCGGACCTGCAGTGAGGAAACTATTCGCACATGTAAAACAATAGTAGGCTCGGGGTTTTATCCCAGCTCTGCAGAACGACGGTAATTGTTTATCCGAGTTTTGCGAATGTGACAAAGATAATAAAAAAAATTCCCCGAGTACACGAAAACTCAATTACATTAAACAGCACAAGGTTTTTTTTTTTTTGACTACGCAGAACCTAAATCCTTTTGTCCCTATCTCAGCGACGGTCCTTTTATTTAATAAAACCAACTAGTGATCATCCTCTCGCAAGCAGTGAGCTCACACAACGACCTGCTTTCAAGATCTGTCGCTCCCGGAAACAGGTAAACGTTACAACAGCTTATATAGTACAGTACATTACGATGCGAGAGTGCGCAAAGTAGGTAATTTCCGCACTTGCGGCGTTTTACGCTCGCGGGCGATAAAAGAGCGAGTCTGGGTACACCTGCGCAGCGTACGAGTATCGTATACTATTTTTCCCATAAAGTTGCGCAAAGTTCGACAGGTCTACCAAAGAAGACAAAGGACGGCGGGATGTTAACGAACCGGCACTCAAGCCAGCGGCGTTCGCATGAGCCTCTGTACACAATGTAATAAAATAGGTACGCCTCGGTATTCGTACATTCTTATCCATTCCCGCACGCTCTTTACAGCGTACGGGAAAGTGCTACTTTGCAAACGCAAATGCGTGCGAAAAATCGAACTTTGCGCACGGTGATAGAAAAAAGTAGATTTTACAGTCCGATTATTTAGAATTTTCGCTCACTCGCGAGCGTTATAAGGTAATTAAACAATGAACAAATTGCGATCAAGTTTGACGACACTGTCTTACGAAAAATCATGACGAATACGACTATGGGGAATATTTTCAGTCAGCATGAACAGAGTTGACCATAACGAGGTCCCACTGTACGACACGCCGCTGTCGCAAATCGACTGTTTGGGTTAGACGCCCGCGTGTGCGCTTAGAGACAAGGAGAAAAGGATAAGGAGAACCGGAGGTATAAGAGCTGCCGCCTTAAGAAGTCTCCGACGCTTCGACTCGGGCCGCTGCAGGATATTACAAGGATATTTTTCCTCTTTCCTAAGGTAAAACTTTACGAGATATGTATATACTACACTTGAGGGATGTGAATACCGTATCAGAATGGACGTGTGGATGTGCGTTCACGTCTCTGTGGAATTTCTTGTGTGTCCAACGCGTCGTTTATGTACTCGTATGTACGAGTATACATGTACGTATATTCCTGGCTGCATCCGCGGCTCTAGAATGCAAATGGATATCGGGATACGGGATTATGTATAATATTCAATACAGCTTTAAAGTGGCGGGGATAAGAATTGGAAATACAGTTTTCAAGAGAATGAAAGGAGAGATGTATCCCTATCTATCGAGTCAGGAAGTAGATTAGTTGTCGCTCTTTAAAATTTACTCGTGGGAATGAAAATTATTGTGGTATTTACTGCTTCGGAGGCTGGCGCGATTTTGCTGTTGCTAATACTGCATTTTTTGTAACTACAGCTTTTCTTCGTGGTGTATTGGACCGTTAATCTGGTAGAGTACACTGAGAGAAATTTTTAGTTCCGGTTACCGCTCGGTCCTTAACTATTTTCATTTTTTACCACAATTGAAAAATACAGTTCTAGGTACAAAATGAAAATTAGTTTTCTAGCCGTTACCGGAAAGTCTAGTATCCGTTACTGTTCTTTCTCATTACGATCACTGTTACTATATTTTCTTGTAACTGTTGCGAAAATTTAATGCTTTTGCACTAATAAATTGATGTTAAAGTCTTATTTTAACTAAAAAAGTAGAGTAAACCGAACAAACTGATTTTGCATTGCAAATACCAAAAAAGCATCGACAATAGCGCAAAATGGTTACGCGTACCTCGTCTGTCGCAATTCCAACAATATTCAAACAGTCTTCTTAACGATACCTGTTTTACTGAATTTTTCTAGTTACTGTAACAATTGAAATTTTTCTCGGTGTTGCTTTATTTCTTTAGCAGTTGTTTCCATGTTCATACAGGACAAAATGCGACCCATGAAAAGGTAAACTCAAATTACATGCCCGCAGGACTGATATACCACTTGACCGAATAAAAATAAACACAAGTCTTAAAAGTAAAATTCAGGTATAGTTGCAAGAATACAAGAAAATAAATCCAAAAAAAAGAAAATGTGGAGAAAACATATATAGTTTAATTTCAGTATTTCGGAGCTTTCCAATTTTTTCACAAAGTTCAGAACCAATGTTACGGTAATAAGTGTTGATTCTGTTTGCCATTTCCATGGGATATAGAATATTATCTTTTTTTTTTTTTATTCCATTCTCTCGACGTCGTTTACGTACGTATACTTCAAAATGTACGGTATGGCGGAAAGAAGCACAAAGGAAGTACGTTATTATTTACGCGAACGAGAGCCTCAAAATTTTCATGAGGCTTCTGAGGATGAAGAGGACGGAGAGAAAGTTGAAGAGCATATTTCCGACAGTCGGGACGCCGATGAAGATTATCCCATTTTCAAATGTTTCAATGAACATACCGTTTTGAGCGGCGGGAAATGAAACTATACCTTTCTGAAAGATAATTGTCTGAACTTTAAAACCTTACGGTATTTCTTTTCGATATTTATATACTGCAGATTTACATTTTTTTAACGAGTTTCAGTTTTTTTTTTTTTTGTTAGTTATCGTGTGAATTCCGAATATTATTGCAAAAGTCTCGATATACTTCATCCTAAAAACGATTGTAACACGCGGTAGAGACCCTCGGGAGTATCCGTGAATTTTTTCAGACTTTTAAAAAACGCACGACGTAAAGAAATACGGAAAGTAAAAGACCCAGAAGTTCCGTGAAAGCGGTAAAAAGAAAACTGGTTCCGTGGAGGGTTAAAATCATCAACTATGAAATGATTTTTATGTTTTTTAATTTTTCTTGAACAATTTTTCAAGTCCCTGATAAATTCAGTTTTTGGTAGATCATGTGATCTGTACAGTGATGAAATTATTGCTTAATTCATCTTTATCATCAATTCTTGTAGCAGAATTCAGCATGCATAGTTTCGTTATATCTTCTCTTACATACGTCATAACGCCATCATTAATATTTATTTTACTATTGTTATAATAAATTTTATATCCGTCTATGGTAAAGTACAAATAATGATCAAGTATTCTAGTTTTAACGTCGAGACTCTCGATAAATAATTGCAGTTTATTATTATTCGCATTTAGGCTTCTGATATAAATTTACATATTTACAATAATCACTGTGTGTTTTAATATTTTTATTGAGGGTATTCAAATTATTAAGATTTCTCTCACTTTTAGTGATCTCAGCAAAATTTTTTTCTAACAAGTCCATATTTAACTTCATTTTCAAATTCTTGATTATTTATACTTACTGTTCTTGGCAAGGCATGTTGTTTATCTTCAGCCTATCTTCAATCTATTTCGAACAATTTTCTTTCGCTTTGAAGATATTTAAAAAACTATTTACCCATGCAATCGACAAACTCATCGTTGAATATTTTGCATTCTGTTTAATTTAAAGATGGAAAATTCGTTTGATCTGGTACCCGAATGAATTGAATAAAAATTGATTAAACGACGAAAAGAAATGTTGGGGCAAACTTTGCTCTCTCGATCAGAGCGGCACTCTCAACTCATTCTGCAGACGTAAAACCGATGGTTGAAAAAATATGATAGTATACATACGATACGTACGCATTAAACATGTTTGAACGTACAGACATGGAAAAAACGAATTACTCTAGATTGCTCTTGATAAAAAAATTCTTTCATCGAATTCTCTTTAGTACCCTACATCAACATACTTTCAATGCCTGCCTCAGCTTCCGTGTCGAAATCAATCTTTCAAGTAATAGTATAATGTCGCAGTGCGGCTCTTTAGCGTTGAAACCTAGAGGGAATTAAAGGAGGTTCGACAAAAGCGTTCGGTAACGCAAATTAATTTTCTTCAACACCGTTTCGTACTCGGGCTGAATTTAAACTCTTTTATTATCATCCACAAGTTGCTCGTCCTCTCTCATTCTCTCTCTCTCTCTCGCTCTCCGTCTTTCTCTTCCCTGCGGCGAGCAAACGAGTAAACGATACGACTGCACCCATTCTCAAAGATTCACCCCATTTTTCTTTCACAGGATCGTGAAGCAAACGTACTTTTGTTAGATTTAGAAATCTCTTCGGTAGGAATTAAAAAAGTAGAGGAATAGAAATAAAATATATGGAAAATCTCCGTTAATATTTGTGATTTGATATTGAAACTTTGACAAGAAATTTCACATTTTTAAAAAATTTTCCACGGTTTTCTAACAACTTCAAAAGTGTTTATAATCGATTATTACGACAATTATTGTACTGTAAAAATGACCTAAACAACGCTTTGAAAACTTTAACTTAAAGAACCTCCATCTTCTGAAACAGTTTACTTAAGGAAAAGTACAGACATAAAATAATACATCTTACATGGAAAAAATGATGTATGAATTTTTATGAGACCTTCGCTTTCTTTCATTACTACTTTTGAGACAGTTTGCTATGCAAGGGAAATCAGAAATTATACAATTTTTCGGTGGATCGAAAATTGCGCAAGAATTATTTCTGTAAGTTTATTTCGAAGTCAAAATTTTTCACAGCATTCAATGAATACTTCTTCGACATTTTTGTACAACTCAATTGACACCTTACGACAATTCGCGGATTCTGAGAATTTCAGAGCGATCTAGCTCAGAAAATATTACTACATGCAATATTTCTGATTTTTCTTCAATTCTGTTACTTGAATAATCAGAAAACTGATGAACCGACCGAATAAAAATCCAATCAGATCTAAATAAGCGATATTTGCCTCGATTACGATCAAAATCATCAAAATCCGTTCATTCATTGTCGAGATATCGTCGAACCAAAAATTGATCACTCATTCACGCTCAGTATCCGTATGAAAATGGTCGGAGATGATTTTTCAAGCCGCGAAACGCGAAAATTTGGCAAATAAGAAAACGGCCTTTTATTTCTGGGTGATTCTAATAAATTCCTTCGTTTTCTGCTTCGATGAACAGAAAATCAGTCAGATTGTATTTCAATGCATTTCTCGCAGATGAATTTCTGCACCAACAAATAATACAACACGTGATCTGATCTCGCGAGTTTTGCAAAAAAGAAAAATTAATAATTTCAACAAACCTCGAAGCGATCGTACCTCGCGCAAAAACGAAAAGCTTCTTTGTTTATCCATCTAGTTATATCCTCAACTTTATCTGAATTCCGTCGGCATGAAATACTCGTCCTTTTATCGAGAGACGGGAACAGGACGCCAGCGAAAATCGAACCGTCCCCGTTTTTTCAATATGACCCGATCTCTTTCCGTCCAGACGATTTAACTTGTTGTTTACCGGGCAGTTATCGTCCGGAAGAAGCTAACAGTAAATGTAAATTCGATACGAGACTTGGGGATAAAGCTCGAGTCCTTTTTTGGAATACCTACAAGGGTTGTTCGAGTGGGGGTGTAAATTAATGTAGAATGATCAGAAGCGAGAAACGTGTCACAGAATTTGAAACGTCGGAAAATCGAAACATACAAAAACTCGCAACACAGGAAGGTTGAGTCATTGAAAACAAAAACGCAGAATCGTCAGAATGACGAAGAATATGAAAAGTCGAAACATGGAATTGTCCAAATTCTAACGGTTATATACATTAGATGTCTATTCTTTAATTTTCTATATCGTGACTATACTTCTTTTCTATTTTCTAGATTTTAAAATTCCGCAAAACGGATTCTCACGTTTTTGAAAATTCGACATTTTCACCCGTCCATTTTCCCATCCTTCTACATTCTTATAAAAAAATACGTTAGAATTCCTTGACATTTCAACATTTTCCAGGAATCCAGGTAAAATGACAATCCTGTAATAATACGCGTCTCGCCTTCCCAGCTTTGTATCCTCTGTCTCTCCTTTCACCCTAATAATGCATTCTCGGACTTTGAAGCTAATCGTAAGCGTAAGACTTCCAACAATTTTACTCCTCGGACTGGTGAAAATCTTCGATTCGAGGTACAAAATTGTGCTTCGGTCACTCAAATGCTTCATATTTGACTCAACATGATATTAGCACTCGCTCATTTTCTGTACCCTTCACAATTTTGCATCATGATAAAAAATTCACCGACGATTCGGATGGAATTATGTATTTAACATTAAAAGTTTAGTAAACTTGTTGGTATCGTGAAAATTTCGATAAATCTTGGCAGAATTTGGTTCACCAATGTTTGTTGGTTAACTTTTTGGACTCCGCCGATTCGGACAAATTTGATTTCACATCAGAAATCCCACATCTGGAATGAAAACTTGGATTATTAAGAAGATGTTTTAAAAAAGTTGGAGATAAAGAAAAATAATTTCATTCCAATCACATCCTATTTTTATTCCGAATGAATAGCCATTCAAAGAAATCATGCCTTCAGCAAGATATTATTGAAATAAATATTTTCTAGAATTTTACTGTCAGTGGCATACAAAAGTCTCGAATCAGATTTCTGTTAAGCTTAAACTTCGATAACCAGAAGTTTCTCAATGCTTCCAAAACAGATGAATTCTGCGTTAATCCACCTAATCCAAAGAAGCAAATCAGTTTTCTTTAATACACTATTTCCATATCTTCCACTCTCTTCTCTTTATCTTCTCCCGTATCTTGATCAGCTTGTCGCTTTGGTCAAACGGCTGAGAAATAACGCATTTTTTTGTCAATCTCTTCGAGAAAGGACAGATAAAAGCTCGTTGAACCGACGGAACGGCGGAGCCATCGCCCGCCGTAAGACGAAAGAAAGTGAAAAAAAAAAGTAAAAAAAAGTAAAAAGAAAACTTTTTATAAAGAACATGAGAATCGGCCCCCAAGGTGTATATATAACATCCTATACCTACACGCGGCGACCTGAGAACCCGTTTAGCCAATATGGAGTGATAACAAAGTATTTATGAAGTATAAAAATATATATATATGTATATATATATATATATGTATAAAACATTGAAAGTGCGCGTGAAGAGGGGTAAAATTTTAAAGACAAAGTTCCCGGCTTAAAACGCGAGTGCCGATTTCTCCACTCTCTTTCTCTCTTACTAAGGCTACGCGCCTTGTTCTTTAAAAAACAAAAAAAAAATAAAAATCGACCCTTGCCTACGCGTCGGGGTAGGAAACTGAGTGTAGATAGGCATTTATATATATGTATTATTTTTATATACACATGTATATGTATATGTATGTATGTGTATAGGTATGAAAGTATACGTACACTAGGCTGAGGAGGAAGAAGCCCGTTTGCCTCGGGCCATCTTCAATAACCTCGAGTTCTCTCCGAAATTTAGCGCAAAGTTAGATTGCCTCGAGGTAGAATCATATTTTTTCCCCTTTCCTCACAGTTTTTTCACAGTACCTTTTTATTTGTTTATTTTATTTATTATTTTTATTTATTTTACCTTATTCGCACACGGTGAAACCTCCGTGGAATTATCCACCGCGATGCCTGTAATGTGTGGAAACCGCATCATTTCGCTTCTTAGACGTCTCGTACGGACACTTATTCAATCGTGATTTTTAAGGTGTCGTTTTTTCTATTTTCGTAAAAGATCGATTAGAAATTTAGAGTCGAATAAGTAAATAGATGAATCAATTGAATCGGTATTTAATAGAATTGTCTAACATTAATAATTGAAACTGGACCTGTTGAAACGTTGAAGTTTATGAAAAAAAAAATAAATAAATAAATCCCCTCAACGTAAACTTGAAATCTATAGAATTAAACAGAGTAAGTCGAGTTTGAGAAATAAGTTCACGTTGGTCAAAATGACAATAATTAAAGAAGAGGCTGTAATCATAAGTGCCTGAAATCATAAGTTAAAAAGAAAAGAATAAAAAACGGAGAACAACTGTTTTTTCTTCTCTGCATAATTTTTTTTTTTTTTTTTAATTGCCACTAACAGCCCTTTTAAATAATCTTCGCGATTGAGATCCTGATCTTTCAATTCTGAAGTCATGCATTCTTCGAATTATCGTACGGACCAGGAACCCGATAATGACGATCCGAAATATCGTGTGAAAAAGAGGCTGGTAAAAAACATTTGGCAATTTCGCATTGCGTTGAAGGATCGGAAGAAGAGCGCGTAGCCCGAAGGATCTCGTTATATCAGAAGGATAGTTTTATTTCCCCCGATGGAGTTTTGGTGGTGGGAGTGCCGGACGTGGGCGGCGAACCCTGCATGCCTCGATGACAAATGCACCACCTTATCTATCGCATCGCCGCCGGGGTTCGTGCGTCATCCCCTCGGGGTAGAACAATGTTTTTTCAACACACTTCGAAACGAAGAAGTGAACTAAAGAAGTAGTAGCGAATAAAGCATGCCGAATCGCGAAGTGGGCACGCTGGGGAAATTTTATTTGTTGTAGTTAGTATCGTAGAAAATTACAGTAAAATGTAAAGTGACATGATCGCTTATATTTTATAGAGCAATTATGAGGGAATACGCGAAAAATAGATATCACTTTAATTAGATGATTTCTCACACGGATAGAAATTTTTAGTTTCGGTTACCGCTCAGTTCTTAAATATTTTCATTTTTTACTACAATCGAAAATTATTGTTCTAGGCAGAAAATGAATGTTAATTTTCTAGCTGTTACCGGAAAGTCTGGTTTCCGTTAATATTCTTTCTCATTTACGATCACTGTTGCTATATTTTCTTGAAACCGTTGCGCAAATTTAAGGCTTTTGCAACAATAAATTGACGTTAAAGCCTTGTTTAACTAAAAATGTAGAGGAAGCCTCACAAACTGATTTTTCGTTGCAATTACCAAAAAAGAATCGACGATAGCGCAAAATGGTTAGGCGTACCTCGTTTTTCGTACTTCCAACAATATTCGAACAGTTTTATTTAACGATACCTGTTTTACTGAATTTTTCTAGTTACTGTAACAAATGGAATTCTTCTCAGTGTGACTGCCAATGATTGATAATGTAGAAGTTTATTCTAATATTAGTGATTTCGGAGATTACGAAATCATTTCGAATGATATTGGTGCCGTGATTGCTGAAGTGGAAGAACCGTGTGAAAATCGGTATCGTTGCAACCACGGTTTGAATATTTTTGGGATTGGGTATTTCCATTTGGAGAAATAACATTTTTCAAAAAACAGATAGGTTGTATTTTTTCTCTTACTTAGAAAAAAGTAACAATTCCGGGTGTTACAGGTAACTGAATTTTACTGATTTCTCATGATACAGATAGATATACCTTAGCATGGGAGACGTCACATTATCGAAGTTTCAAACCTACTGAATTCTCATAATCATCTCGACCGTATCGCGACCCAGGCCGTGGGACGTAACTATTATATCAACGATTCAATTATAAATCCAGGCAACCCGGAAAGTGAAAATCTTACCCCCGAGACAGCGAGGGTAGTTCTCTGAGGGGTGACTGAACCCCAAGGCACGGTACAAGAAGTGAAAGCAATGTGCAACGGGCTGTTCTGAGAGACAGAACGCAAATATTCCTGTGTCGCTCAATTACTCGTCATTCAAAGTTCGGGATTGCCTTGATTGAATGTGTCGGGAGAATAAGACTATTTACGTACACTACCGAAATGTGGTAAATGCGCGAAAAATCTGTCCCGCGCACAGAGGGCGCCACCGGAAATCGAAGCGATCAAACCGAAGATCGGAGCGCTCGGCGCAAGGGAACATTTCACAATTATCAGCCAGCGCGACAGGTCGCTAAGCGGGATTTGGAGCAGCCGATACACCCGGTAACGCACAATTTTTTAATTGATCTGAAAAAGACAAAATGTGATCTAATTATTTTTGGGTTCTTTGCTCAATACGAGCATCAAATTTCTTTATTTAAAGATCCAATTTATACCGTAAAAATGCGGTGCCAGTAACGGCTTGGTTCGATTACAGATGTCAATATTACATTTAGTGATTACTGTAACATCGAATCTGTTTGTTTAGTTTACGATATTCTCCAATTAAATATGACGTCAATATCAATAATTTGTTTTTATCCTGTATTTTTTTATCTTATTTTCCCTCCGTTACCTTGTGTTCTCACTTGTTCATAGATGTGGTCAATAAATTAATATTCGTTTCGAGGAGGGCCCCCACTCGGATCGAAACGTCAACAATTTTTCGATCGTTCTGTTTTAACGACCTTCATAACCGAGATTACCATTTCATTTCAACACTCTGAGGTTACGAAAAATACTATTCATCAATATCAATAACATTAAGTATTGCACTAATATCAAATTACCGCAGTAGCCAGAAAAAAATGTTGTACGAATCACCATAATCAAAAAGAATATCAACCGTTCCAACTTTTGTCGATTAGAGATAAAAAAAAACTCATTCTCATTTTGTTTCCAAAATCATATTTTTCCGTTATGGTGAAAAAAATCGGAAAAAGTCAAATACTGGACCGCAATGATCAATGATCAAATGATCACAAACGTATATTTATTTCGGTGTACGAGCTCGAAGAAGTAAAGAAAAAGAAAATGAAAAAAATAAGTTCTAAAAAGAATATTGTCCGTAGCATTTTTCATCACGTTGACAACCATTCCAATTGCTGGAAGTATCATCAAGTGTAATCGAAATCTCGTCTCAATATCATGTACTTCTATTTTCTCGCAACATTGTTTGATTTTTTATCAATTTATCGTAAAACGATGTATATTCTAGATTTGATTCGTATAACCCCAAATTTTGACAATCATTGTCAAGAAAAGAGCAATAACAATTTTTTATAATGACGATATCTATACGGTACATCGATAGCTTTATCTTTTCTGAACTCAAGAAAAGGTATTATCTTAAATTATTTAACAGAAGAAACATCAGCAATTAATTTCAACAGGAGTTAAGACGTATCAATATCTCGAACCCATCCACTTTAATTACGCAAAATTCTGTGCTTCGGTGATCAGAAGTAATAATCATCAATCGAAGTGAAGAAACTAGAAGCGATCGTTCAAAAAATTGAAAGTTTCACACACATCATTCAAAACCAGAAATCCAAATATTCGTAAAAAGATTCAAAAACTTGACTGAAATTAAAAAACCAAACAGGCACCGCAGGGAACCAAAGAAAGTGAAAAATAGTCCGATCGTCCTTATCAATTCCCGAAAAAGCTACAGCCGTTTGTATCCCGTGGGAATCGGGTTCTGATAGGCCGACGGAAAACGAAGGGCGTCGTATTTCCCGAGGGATGAGTGTAACAGCCCAGAACTTTGGCGCCACATTGTTCCGAACGAGTTATTAAAGTGACCATAATTAATTAGTCAATTAATTAATTATTTAATTAATTAGCGGCGAAGATAGGTGATCACGTATACAATAAAGTATGTAAATGATACATACATTATATGTACATAATACATATATATGTATATGTATATTCCCTTGCTACTTCGAAAGCGTGTCAGGAAGTTTTTTATCGTTCTGTATATAATTTATATGCATAATATAGATTTCAGGTACCTGTATATGCAATATACGTATCGATTCGACGTAACAGCTGGATTCTATTTATTTTACGATCATTACTGTGTTTACCTTGGTAGCTAAACGAGGGTGTATTACAGATACATAGCATACAATATACACTGAGAGAAATTTTTAGTTCCGGTTACCGCTGGGTCCTTGACTATTTTTATTTTTTTACCACAATTGAAAAATACTGTTCTAGGTACAAAATGAAAATTAGTTTTCTAGCTGTTACCGCCAAGATTGAACCGCAGTTAATATCACGCATTTTTATTTATTCCAATATCATGATATTCATTATTTGTGTGTATATGCTTGATGTTAAATTACGTACCTCTCGTTGTCGATTACACCTATGCACGAGTGAAGTTTTTCCCCGCCTAATCACGTTAAGACGCGGTGGCTCTAACAGAAGTACCGGAAATCCGAAACGGAAACAAAAAATGTCCGGTAACTTTATGTAGGGTGATTAAATTTCTTACGTTTTTCACTTACTGCTGAATAAATTAGGCGAAAATTATACTGAAACATGAACAGGATGTATTGGCTCAAAACTGCACAATACATGAAGGTTCTTTTCATTAACAAAAAGCTTTTGTGCAAATTACATTCACCACTGTGTTATTTTTTTCAGTCATTAAAAAAATACTTACGTATCATATTGTTCGTTTCTTTGGTTCAATTTTTGATCCATGCATACATTCGTGCAGATATTTATACGAGGACCGCGAGAGTTGGCCGAGAGTAATTATGCGAGATATGCGATAGGCGTCATTGTTTGCAGAAAATCTCCTAAATCATTTCTGGTGGGTGAAACCGGCGAGTGCAGTGCATGTATATGTATACGTAGTTTGTTATGTTTGATAGCAGATTACGGTTCATTTGGCCAGATTCCAATTACAATAAAACTGATTACCGCAGCTCGGTGTATCCGGGTATCAGAGCTGTATATGTTTGTACAATTGTATACGTATTCCTGTGATATCCAAATGCAGTGCTCATTGTGGACGGAACAATAACAAGAAAACGAGAAATTACGGAATAAAAAAGGATCTGATACTGCCGCGAATTATCGCATCGCACAGAATGCATGCTGAAATTCACGGTTCTCTTGGGAAAGTATCGATCCTGCGGAAACCAGCCTTATAGAAAATACCCTTCAGGTTCTTTTCTACAAAAATATCATTTTACAAAATTCTCTCAGAATTTTGTTCTCGTCAACAGCCTTCAGATTTAGGAGGAGAAAAATTTTGAGAAATACCAAGTTATTCCTTAATTATTATTTCTGTATCAGTGAAAATCGAATTGAGATGTCGTTGTATTGAAAATTTTTTTTGAACAACGGAAAAGGTGGGATCTTCAAGATGTGTTGAAGAAAAGTAGATAACTTGCAGTTTTTTTGTCGGATCAACGAGTTAAATATCATCTCTCGTCACAGATTTGGAATCCTTTGAAAATTTGGGTTGAAATGCAAATAGAAACGCAAAAAAGCGGAGGATGCAGACCCGAACAAACGTGAGATGCCAGAGTGCGAGGGAGATGAAAGTCGGTGAGAAAATTAATCAGCTTTGACAGAATCAGCTTGATAGAAAGCATGAATGTTTTCCTTTAATTTGAGCAAAAAAGATAATCGTCAGTAACTGTCCTTAGAAATTCACTCTGTATACAATATGCACTGAGATAAATTTCATTTGTTACAGTAACTAGAAGAATTAAGTGAAACAGGTATCGTCAAAAAAACTGTTTGAATATTGTTGGAATTACGAAAAACGAGGTACGCCTAACCATTTTGCGCTATCGTCGATCCTTTTTTGGCAATTGCAACGCAAAATCAGTTTGTTCGCTTGACTCTACTTTTTTAGTTAAACAAGGCTTTAACGTCAACTTATCGTTGCACAAGCATTAAATTTTCGCAACAGTTGCAAGAAAATATAGCAACAGCGATCGTAATGAGAAAGAATAGTAACGGATACTAGACTTTCCGGCAACAGCTGGAAAACTAATTTTCATTTTCTACCTAGAACCATATTTTTCGATTGTGGTAAAAAATGAAAACAGTTAAAGACTGAGCGGTAACCGAAATAAAAAATTTCTCTCAGTGTGCGATAAATTTGTTACATTACAGCGGTGAGCGAACATACGGCATGAATAACGTCGGTTGCATAGTCTGCAGGTAGTTCTCATCGCCTTCGAATTGAAGGAAAGTTAAAAACAGAGAAACAGATGAATAGATATAAGTGGAGACAAAAATTGTTTCCAACCGAAAATCGCACACCCGATACAACATCAATCATCGCACGGTTAATTGTCAATCACATTGGTAATTAGCGATGGAGATTACGAAGTTGTCGAGGACGAAGCTCGATGCAGAGCCAGGATCAAGCGCCGGCTCCTCAAGGTTTGCCAATTATTATCCTTGCCGGTGTTACAATGGTCCGACAATGGGCGCCGAGTCAAAAGCCGCGTTGGCGCTTCTCTCCCGGCAGGATAACACCGGGAATACGGGACCACCAAGCACCGGCATTAATTGATTCGCCTATCTGGCGAGCCGCGCGGTCACCCGTTATTCTATTGGTTATTCTATCGCCGCGTTCACCATTGTCTTCCCATGGTTTATTGTCCGGCGAAAATTCAACCAAAGCGATCCAATTTTACCGTATATACGAGTATATAATTATATATATATATATAATATATATATATATATATATACCGCATTTCCTGCATCCCGAATTCCCGATCCTCCCGATACCTGCTCCGTCGGCAATTATAAACGCCGGCTGTGACGATGATGCGTTATCCCGGAATATGCAGATCATCCGGTCGTTGCGCATTCTCGTAATATCGCGGTTTGACGAGCAGGCGAATTGATTTTTTTAAAAATTTTTTTCTTTTTTTTTTCTCATATATTTTTGACTGGAAGATTCTTTCAATTGATCATTCGACATGAACGATTCAACGAATAAAGTATTCATCCTAGTCCACATTTAATCGATTTATCACACAGAACTAATATCTAATATCGGATATCTGTGCTAGGTTACTTCCAAACATTTATAACTCGCTGCTAAGGATTGGAAATATTCATCGTTTTCGTTGACTGTACTCGATAAATTTCACAGATTCATTGTGACACTGATCAAGACAATAAATACGATATAATACGTGCGATAAAGACCACTTTGACACTTTGCAAATGTGTTCAGACACTGTGAGAAATGCAGGATCAAAATTTCACAATACAGGTTCAATGAAAAGAGAATTAGTCGCATGTGAGTGAAGTGAGATTTGAAAATGCAGATCATCGCCTGTAAAAAATCATGCAAGTCTTGAAATGTGTGATTTGACTTGTGATCTGATGACTTATGATACGTGTGAAGCTGCAGTTCATTCGAATTAGAATCAGTGACGAGAAGAACGCATATTAAACAGAAAGAACATCATTGTTTTTTTACATTTTACCTACAGCAATTAAGGAGTGTATTATAATAAGAGAAATACATAAACCGATGTCAGTGACACGGATATTCATGTGATATGATTATTATTTCGGGACAAGTTTGCGAGGAATATACGGTATAATGAAAAAAGTACTCCCGAAAAACTAACAAAGTTTTCGGCTAGGTAATTTCGAGCTGGACGAATTTTCACAGATCCCGAGTTTTGTCTGTTCGCCTGTTGTGCGAATACTTAAAAAGTTTAGAGGATAGTAAACTTTGCCATTGTAAAACCTGAGTCATGAAAAAATTTTCTTGAGAATTTGAAACGAGAAAATTCTAACTGGCGAGGCTTGTTTAAGGTGTATTACACAACTTTTCTGTCCTTGTTATTTTCGGCAAATTCTACAATCCCGAATCCTTGCAGTTGAAAAGAGAACGTTCTGTGTAAGAACGGGTAATAATCATGTATTCGAAGTTTAATAATTCGAATGATTAATTTTTTCAGAAGTTTGATTACAGTCGGAACTAATTCACTTAACCAAATACACGTACGTGTCATTTTGAAGGAATTTAAAATAAAACATCAATATCCAAGATTCGGTCTTTAACACAGGTCAACAAAAAAACAAAAAAAACATTCTTAGGGCTTGAGTTTAAATAAATAAATTTTGATTCTATAAATCGAAGAAATAACCAAAATCTTCCTTTAATTCTTACAGAGTTTTCTATTGTTTATTTGTTTCTACAAAAGCAAACCTTATCTATTAAAATTATTTCACCTTTTATTAGTAACGTGGAAGAAATCAAAATCTGACATCTATAACCCAAACCCAAAATTCGTGTTTATCGTTATGATAATTGGATTATTTTTGAACGTACAGTTAACTTGGACGATTACTGAACGTGTGATTATCTCCCAATAAAATTACGATAAAAAGTATTGAGATTTGGCTGATCGTCAGCAACCTCTTCGATCCAATGACCCAACGAAAGAACTGCAGGCAAATTTCAATCGCTCCTGAAGATTGATATCCAGGGTTCGCGGGCTTCTGCTTTCACGGCTCGTGAAACGTCAACTCGGCAAAATTTCCATTACCCAGGCAAAGGCTGACTCGGTAATCAGCTGATCGCTCGGTTTTGATCTTTTCACGATCGAGGCGAAAAGAGACCTTGTTCAGATATAGGCGAAGAGATATCAGCGGGCGGTCGAACGAAGGTGAAGCAACTAGAGAGTATAATGCTCGGATGTAAACCGGCGTACACCGGGTCCATAAAGCTCTGCGGACAATTTCCGATAGTAGAGCAACGGGCAAGGCACGGCAGCTCACCATTGAACGGTGACATTTCGCTAAGAGGATTGCGGGACGCCATCAGCCCCAGCCATAACCACAGCTCAGGATCCGTTGCAGGAAGCTGCAGGGCGTGTAAGCGTCGCATTAATAGGGACACGGGTGTAAACCGGAGGACGAATACCCGACCACGCGACGAGGGGAAAATCTACTCGTTTATCGGGCATTCCGTGAGGTGTAATCGATCAAGATCGGAAGCTGAGGTTTAGATTTCGTGAGAATCGAGAAGACGCGGAGGAGGAAAAACGGAAGAGAGCTCAATTTAGATAATGGCCCGATGAAAGTTGACTTGAGAGTGGATGCATGAGAAAAAGGGTGCAAGGGTTTGGAAACCGAGGCGGTGAGACGATGACAGGGAAAGAATCCAGGGTACAAAGTAAAAGTGTGGGAAAGAATCTAAGGTCTGGAGAACCTAATAATTTCCATAAAATACACGAGGTTACGTAATTTCGTTCCTGAATTTCTCATCGAAAACAAAGTAAAATCTTGACAGCTGTCAAAATTTTTCAACTTACGTTCGCGGTGGTTGATCACCCTGGCGAACAATTGCTCGCAGATCATACGGGGTGAGTTTTTTTTTTATCTTGAGACGTCGAAATATCTCAAGAAATACGCGTTGTACAAAGAAATGTTCGTGACAAAAACTGTTCGATATTAATGGGGAAAACTAATCCCGTAAAATTCAACCCCCCTCCACCCCTACCACTCAGGGCGTGAGGGGCAGTAACTGAAATCTTAAATAGATACCCGTATTTGTCATTGCAGATTCAAATTTCTCATGATAAAATACACAAGTTTTATTGGAAAATTTTTGTCCACTCCGATACAGATGGCGCTGTATGAACGCCGACTAAACTCTTACGGATATAGAGGAGAGGTAAAATTCAAGAGTTTTTTAGATCTCGATGAGCTCTGCAAAATAATTCGAAACAACGCGTGGCTGTGTTTAATAATTTCGCGACAAGAAGCGAAACCGCGACGAGCTGCTGGTGATAAATACGATAAAAATCAGAGTGCGAGCGGTAGAAAGTACCCGTCGCGTCTATCTATAACGGCCTGCCTAGATCCGCGTCTACGAGTGGGTAGCAAAGTACAAGCTCCGAGTAGCGTCGCGACGCCGGCGTCGGTTGCCCGCGATGCATCCCCCCCCTCCTTGCATTAGAACTGCACAGGCGGAATCACGAACGATGCCGGAGAAAAATCCACTCGAAACGGAAAACGCGGAATTGAATATCGCGCGAGTAAATATATACTCCCCGCATAATGCCGCCCCGTTGTAAATATTTACTCCCTGACTAAACATGTGCGGGTGTATAATGCGTTATATGTATCCCACCCTCTCTCTCTCTTTCTCTCTCCCCCTCTCTCTTATTTGGCCGCGTGAAGGCTTTCGCGGTGAGAGTTTTTCCCGGGTTGTTGTACAAACACGGGGGATGCACACCCTGTTTTGTACATACTACACGTATAACTATGTATATCGGATATACATTCGCGCAGCGATGCAGCGATGTCGTAAAAGTACACGAGGAATTACGTTTCTCCTGCGATATGGAATACGAGCGTTGCACTGCGCTGCACGCTGCACAATAATAGGCAAAAACGAAAATCTATTTCCGATAAACGGCACACTGTGATGCCGTCATCAAACTGCGGTCTGACTTGTATAGCTCTGTAGTCTATTAGTGCACTGAGAGAAATTTTTAGTTCCGATTACCGCTCCATCCTTAAATATTTTCATTTTTTACCACAATCGACAAAATATAGTTCCAGGTAGAAAATGAAAATTAGTTTTCTAGCCGTTACCGGAAAGTCTGGTTTCCGTTACTATTCTTTCTCATTGCGATCACTGTTGCTATATTTTCTTGTAATTGTTGCGAAAATTTAACGCTTGTGCAACGACAAATTGACGTTAAAGCCTTGTTTAACTAAAAAAGTAGAGTAAGCCGAAGAAAATGATTTTGCGTTGCAATTACCAAAAAAGGATCGACGATAGCGGAAAATGGTTACGTGTACCTCGTTTTTTATAATTCCAACAATATTCAAACAGTTTTTTTTAACGATACCTGTTTTACTGAACTTTTCTAATTACTGTAACAAGCGAAATTTTTCTCAGCTTGCCATTCCCGTTATTTTCACACGCTGCGCTCCACATTGTTCAGTTTCTGTTTATACTTTTTTTCCTCATTTTTACTTTTCTAGATTGCATTTCATTCTTTATTCCATTCAATTTTCTTCTACCGTGTATAAATTATCTTTGTGTTGCATATTTTCGGTTCTGGTGAAAATAGTAGGATAAATTTTAGCGATTGTCAACAAATTCAAATGTTTCAAGATTGAACTGACCTAGATGAACAAAACTGGGAAAATGCATGACTTTTTTTGAAACATTCGTTCATTTATAAACACACATTAACAATCTATGAAGCTAGTTTTTTCCAACCATTTGCTGTTATTTGTTCTTCATTTTCAAAAAATCTCGTCTGAGTTTCTTCTTTCATTCTGTCCTGATTGATACGATTATGTCCATATTGTACGATCAGTTGTGAAATAGAATTTTGATGTGTTATTGTTTATCATTGTTATCAAAGTTAAGCGCCTAAACGCAGTACTGAAAATCGTTTATGAGATTATCTGAACAGACCATATGTCTTGAATTTTCCTTCAATATACATAATTTTTGACGAATTAGTTATTTCGTTTTTTCTACCTAGTTTTTAATACATTTCTGCTTCATTGTATCAGCTTTCCACATTTATTTCTTGCTTATAAAATTGACTATTCATTTCCCCGGGTGTTTATGAACGACATTGTCGGTAGAAAATTAAGAAAGAAAATTTGTCATCAAGAGACACGATTAACAAATATGCTTTATGTAGACATATGTAACGTGTTTCAGCAATATTCTCGCTGAACTTAAACTCGGCGAAGGTGATGAGATGTCGTATTCTTCGGGTAGTTGATTTTTTCGTCCCTTCTCACCCCCAACGAGAATAATACCCAAGAGAGCGCTGTTTCGATATCGGGTTCAATTCGGTCCTGATTTTTCTTTCCGATTACGAAAGATGCCCGGCACCGTTTCAATCGCCCGATGTCTAAGGTCCCTCAGCGTCGCGTCGCCAGGACTCCGAAATCAGGGGTTGTTTCGTGTGTAACAAGGAGGAGAAGAAAAAAAAAATGATGATAATAATACGAAAAATAACGAGGCGAAGAAAAGTCAAGCTTTTTGCAACAGGCAAGACCGGGGAAAAATTCCAGACGGGATTACGAAATTTTCAATGTGGTGAAAAATACGGATTAGGTGACGAAGCGATAATCCGCAGATAATAAAAAATCATTTCAACAATAAAGTAAAACGTTTTTAAATGAATTATACACCGATCGGTAACGGCAAAGCATAAGAAATGAAAAACGAAAACGCAAAAATTTTTGAACATGTTTAGAAATGATGAATTTTTGTGAAATTTCGGCTACCTCAGTTTTCGAACCGGAAGCGGTGGAAGCTCGGTAAGTTTCACGAATCATCTCCACCGAATGCATGATTTTTCACCCATTGCATCTTTTTCGTCCGAATCGATAAAGCTCCTGTCCTAGAAATCAAACTACATGCACCATTTTCCGAATATTACACACTGTTGTCGAAAAATTGACAGAAAATTATTTGCAGTCAAAGAAAACGGTTTCATTCGATGTAACAAGTTTTTCTCCTTGACTGCAATTTTAACCAAGCACTCTGCCTTACGAACCTGGCTAATGACAGATACGAATATTGAATGAAGAAAACAACGAAGCAAAAAAAAAAAAAAACATACCAGTAGAATTTAAAAAAAAAAAACTCGTAAGAAACGACGAAGCATTGATTCACGATCATCGCGTTTTTCATTGTTATACCGAGTACATTTGTACATTTTCGGTGAGGAATAATAATAATTATTATTATTATTATTATAATTATAATAATTATAATAATTATAATAATTATAATAATTATAATAATAATAATAGTAGCAACAACAACAACAACAACAATAACAATGATAATATAGTTGTAGTAATAATAATTTATAGAAGCCTGGAGGCGTACAGAAACTACAAGAAGGATTTGACGGGGGTAAACCGTGTGCAAATGAGCCACGGCCGACAGAGACGAATTAGAGGAGATAAGATAAGACGCGTAAGGTGAGATCAGCTTGAGAGTAGACGGCGATGGCGAAGGGATGCTGTTATCCCAGGGAGACGAGGACGATCGGAGAACGAGCGTGCTCCGATTCTTGAGGCACCAGGTGCCTTTAACGTCACTCAACTTTCAACTCCGCATCACTCTGGAGATTGGTGCCAAGGGCGCGTAAAACGCCCGAACCACCGTCGCTATCTGATTGGCGAGAATTTGGCGACGACGATAAATTTATCAACCCTTGAACGCAGCCTTCGCTCCCTTAACTTCGCTGCGCGAAGGGAATCGAACCGCGAATATATTTTATACGGCGTTCGAACATATATATATATATATGTATACAGGGTGGATTTCTAACCACCGAAGTGTACGTCGTCTGATAGAATTTAACGCGCGTACGCTGAAATACGATGGCAGTCGTTTGCTAGAGCGAACAATTGTCATCAATTCAGAGGATAGTTCGCAGCGATGTGTGTAAGCTTGAAAATGTTTGTGGAATCGACGTCGAGGGCAACTGCCAGCGAGAAATGTGAACATTTTTAAGGTCAGGTTCTTCAGAATTTTTGCGGATGCGCGTTAAATCGTAGCAGACGACGGAACATTTTGTCGTTAGCAATTCACACCGTTTGGTCAGTGATTCTTGAAACAGTAAGATATGAAAGTAATATTTCTCGAGGTTTTAAAATAAAATTACATTCCGAACGTGTGTTATAAAGAAATATGGTGTAAAAAGAAATACGGTGAAAGTTTTGTTGGAGTATTTGCAATATTAACCGGCTGCGATCAACCGAAGAGCGTGATATTGCACGCGGAGGTAGCGAGACTTACTTTTCTCTAGTGGGTAAAGCCGGGTAGGGAACAGAGAGCTTCGGGAAATAATACCAGAGCTAAACCCTCTCCAAGATGAAACGACGCCGCTGTTCCAGACGCGGCTGCAGGGATCATCGCGGCGCTCTGAGTGCGGAATCGGAATTGCGAGCGGAATCTCAAACGGCAAAGGAAACTGCGACAAAGATAGCGGCGCGCTTGTCGTTCGAGATTTTGATCGTTAGGAAAAATTAAAATTGAATTTTTCTCGCCCTGAACGTTGCGAAAAGGATCGCTTGTTTCAAGAAACTACATTGTGTATCAAACTCAGCGAGCAAAAATTTTTAAATAAAACTTAAAGAATCTTCAATGATGTAACTACGATTGCGCAAAATATTGACTTGACTTTGCGTGATTATAGCGATTAAAGAATAGTACAAAAACAAGCTTTCGTGGAAATAGTTTGCCGGTATAAAAAACCTGGCCTTGGAAATTCGCAGAAAATTCATCAATTCCAGATTTTATAAATTTCGCGAATATCTTGTAAATTTTATGAAAAAAAACTTTGATTCAAGATTTTCATACGAAATTGAAATTATTTTCCCATACTTTAGTTCGTAACAATTGTTTTTCTGTTGTTTCAATAACTTGGAGATTTCGAGATCTCAGTAATTTCAACCATTTCACGTAAAGTTACATTGTGATTTAGCATAATTTTAGCGACTTGAAACTTCCGAAATCTCGTTTTGTGCCATGCTCTTCACTATCGCGTAAAATTATGAGTGATATCTCGTACGGTTTCCCATAAATTTTTACGTCATTTCATGTTGAAAACCAGCGTCTAAAGAATTTTGTATTATTTTTCCTCACACGACTTGAATCATTTTAAACGAATTAAACGGTCTTACAATATCAAAATGGCAAAGCTCTCAAGTGGTTTCTTACCATTCAAATTCTACATCAATTAATGGCGATGTTCACGCCTCATTAAAAAGCTCGTTCTCATTGAACGATCCGACCGAAACCAGTGAAGGGTGAAAATTTCCCCAAGGGTTGCCTCCGTTTCTCTATAGTCTCGATTTCAAACAACCTGCAGGATGCATTTGACACGAGAAGACCTTGCCGGGATGGAAAATTCGTGACAATGGCTTAGCGGGCGGCACGCGGCTTCAGGTGTCAAATGCAGGTCCTCTGAGGGGTTTTTAAATTTAAAACAGACTGTCCCGGAGAAACAGGCTGCGGGTTTTTCGAACGAATGGACTGGCAGGGTGGAGGAATTAAAGATTTATAACCGCTTCCGCGTACCAAGTCCGTCCCAACTTTCCGTGTGCATAGATATATACATATATATAGTGCACACACAGAGTCGGAGTGAAAAGAAAAAAGTATGTATAAGGCAGCAGCTGCAGCAAGAAATATGGAGGAACTCAATTTCTCGCCTCGGAATCGGAAAGATGTCAGAAAAGTTACATACATTTTGGCTTATTTTTGCATCTGTTAACTATTTCATCAATGTAGAGAACGGTCTATCAACATCCTGACGCTTTGTTACGGTGAAAATTTCTAGCTACCTGGAACATCGATTCGTTATGGTGCATACGAAAATTTGAAACACCCTCTGACGCGTTGGCAAAATATGTGTACTTTTCCCGATCTTTCATATGGCAGCATTAAAAGAACCTGGTTTCCACTTTGAACCGACATGAAAGATATTTGTTCTCCATTACCTGATTTTATTATTGACCTTTTTTAGGTGTTACTTGAATATTTGGCTACATAATTATTGATTGCTTTCAGTTTTCAACCATTTGCATACGATAATAAAACAAAATAAATAATTATAATCAACTATTTCCATATAAACCAATAAAAAAAGCTACGTTACCATTTGCGGACGGTGAGTAGGTATAACATTTTTATAATGTTGCTTGGCAATTGTAATTATATTTTATCTAAAATTTTTCAAACGTCTCATGTTTACAATAAATTATTTCAATTAATTTTTCGCGTAAGCACAAATTCAGTAGCTGTCAATGCGCTAATAAAATTTCTATAATTTTTCATAATTTTCTCATAATCTTCTTGGTAAAACGTGTCAATAAAAAAATAATATTAATCCTTACACAAATTTGTTGATGCATAATATCGACGTAATTTTGCGAAAGAAAACGATTGTACGCAGTCCGGATACGCTACTAGCTACAGATCAAAAGTTACAGCCAAACAACGAAACATTATTTTCGTCATGTTTTCTTCTGCTGGTCTTTCCTTCGTTATTTCTCTGCTTTTGGACCTACGCACTTCTCGGTGAGCTCTCTGCGTTCCAGGGTGTCTACTCAGTCCAGTTAGGATCGTACAATCTATACGAAGACGAAAAATTTTAGCCTATAATAAAGTAAGGCTGACCCCTTTATATGATATATGAGCAGGGTGTTTGAAAAGGAGGGTAAGAAAAATTACAGATTCATAGCTACGCAGCTTTAATTGTTTATTTGATATGCTTTAATTCTAGTACAAGTGTTTGGGTGTCAGCGTGTAGTAATTCAACAAATTACCTAATAGAATGAAGGTGAAAGACAAAAAGTAAATGCAAAAGTATGATCGAACATTATATAACAATTCTGATTATTACAATAGGAATATGGAGTGCAATATGCCTTATTTCAAGCCGAATATGAAAAATATAATATTAGATAATAATTGTCATGGTTACTGACTATAGTTTAGATTCCGGCTTACGTACTAGAGGAACGCACCTCTACGGAATACGATATATTATGTATAATATTGTATTAGTACTATTTTATGTAACCCGTATTGAAATAAATAAGTAATCTGATGTACTCGTATTATATTCACATTGTATCAGCTGTTGGTCCCACGATGATTTCAACGCCTTCTTCCGACTTCTAGAGGTCCGATCAGTTCAGGAAGAGTCGTGTCACTAGAGCCACAGATGAAGAGGGTCTTGCCTAAAATATCGTAAAAAAAATTAAGGTAAACCTTTTACACCCCGTTTCCTAACATTGTAATGGGAATATCAATCAATACCATCAACCATCAATCCCTTCGGATGTTTAGGTGAAAAATTGTCAGTTTGAAAAATGCTGGAATTAATTCTGAGGTGAAATATATCGACGTTATTTCGCGAGAGAAATCGATTGCGTTTACTCAGTCTACGCTGCGAGCAGCGGGTCAAGAGTTGAGGCACAAATTCGAAAGACTTCCTATTGTCATTTCTCTGCTGTTGGCTTTACGCTCTTTTCGGTGCGTTTTCTGCGTTCCTGGCTGTCCAGTCGTTATCTTAGACGTTCTAGGAAGTACTCTGTAATGCCGCATTAATGGTATTGCTAAATGAAAAATTATCTAAATAGAGTTTTCCTCGGACCCTTCAAATAAACAACAATATTCACAGCATATGGATTAACGTATGTCCATACCACGAAGTAGTGGTCCTTACACATTGTTACAATCACTTCTGAGGTTTATAGTTTTCCATCAATATCGGGAATCGGGATATCGACTATCGAAAGGGAGATATCGCTCTTTGCGAGATATCGAAGTAACCTGTCTTGATTATCATTTGAACAAAATATAAGTAAATATGTGCAACGTGAATACGTTGACTGAAGATTATAAAGATGGATACCCCTGGGTAAATTTTTCTGACCAGTTTTCGGCGAGCAAGTGAGCCCAGGTGGGCCCAGGGAGGGTATGGACTCTACGGACTCCACCTAACGGGCTCGCACTGACATTCGTAGCTGCTAAAGTAGTGCCGAAATGAGAGTTTGAGATTGAGTCGGTACAAAGTGGATACTTAAGCCTATTTGTCGACTACGACTTAGAAATGTCGATCAGCTCGATCATCCCCGTGAGAAGACGCGTAACCGCGTCCACTGCTAACCACCGTCAACAACCTCTTTCCACCTCCGACCACTTTCGTCCTCCTCGTTCCCCTACTCCTTCATGTATTCCATAACAATAATATTCGTAATTATTCCAGCAACTTTTTATTTGCTCTCTCGATCTTGAATTTTCGTAGGCATAGAATATAAACGCTGTTTCAGCGAGTCGCAAGTGAAGTATCTACGTTGGGTAGGGAAGCAGAATTGTTTTTCGAGAAATGTTCGTATGGAATAAAATTCAAAGCAACACTTATACATCACGAATGCGCTAATTTTAGTCGAGATGAAATGGATGCTCCGTAAATGAGGCACTATTTAACGCGGTGTCCTGATTTGAAGACCTAAAAAGATGATTGTCGGCGATTTGTTTTTTTCTTTTTTTGATGGGGAGAGATAGAACCAAGCTTCTTAAAACTTCGAGTGTATTTCAACACACGTTTGAAAGGTACAAGCAAAAATTTTTATCATCCAAGTGTAGCAGAACAGAAGCGTGATTAGCTGGCCCGTTAACTGAAGAATATATCTTTAGTCAGCAGAAAAGATAGAGTGCGTATTTCTTGTCTGAAATGTAAAATCTAAATTCGTACATCATATCGTATCATCATACATCGTAAATAGTATTGAAGTTCAAAACCAAAGTTTGGATGTTTGGATGTTCGGATGTTTGGATGTTCGGACGTTCAGAAACTGACGTCACCCAAATTTTTTTTTTACTTGACGACATCGATGGAGAATCAGCTATTTGAATTCCTCAGTCTGGAAAAAACCGCGCAGTAGAGCGGACGTATGAAAATCGCGCTCCGCAGATTTCGAGTACCGGGTTCTCTGCCTCCTGGATCTTGCGCTCCGGGTCCGCTTCCTGGTACAACTCGACTTTCAGAACAAGAGCTCCGTAGTTCTGGCAGTCCAGGTCCTTGACCTGATGATTTTTGACCTTCCGGACTAATTTTCAACTTTACAAGTTTGATTATTCAAAACGTCATGTTTTGTACTATCAAACCAATAGCTAATAAAATTGCAATAATTTTTTCACAATTTTCTCATAAACTTCTTGGTAAAATGTGTCAATAAAAAATTTATATTATTCCTTACACAATATTTTTGATGTGTTTTGATACTGAAAATATTTATTACTATTCCAGGTATAACCCGAGGTGGTTATCGGTGGTTGTTGGAGGTGGTTGGAGGTGGTCGGAGGTGGACGAGGAGGAGGACGAGGAAGACGAGGAGAACAAGTTGGACGAGAAGGACGAGGATTTGTGCTCGGTGAGTAAAACATTTTTTTAATATTTTATGACAATTGTAATTATATTTCATCTAAAATATTTCCAACTTGTCATGTTTACAATAAATTATTTCAATTCATTTTTCGCGCAAACACATATTCAGTAGCTTCAAATGCACTAATGAAATTTATTACATATTAATTATTTAAATAGTTATGTTAATCCTTACACAATATTTTTGATGTGTTCTTATACTGAAAATATTTATTACTATTCCAAGTATAACCCGAGGTGGTTATCGGTGGTTGTTGGAGGTGGTTGGAGGTGGTCGATGGTGGACGAGGAGGAGGACGAGAAAGACGAGGAGAACAAGTTGGACGAGGTGCACGAGGATTTGTGCTCGGTGAGTAAAACATTTTTTCAATATTTGATGGCAATTGCAATTATATTTCTACTAAAATATTCCAAACTTGTCATGTTTACAATAAATGAATTCAATTCATTTTTCGCGCAAGCACATATTTAGTAGCTTCAAATGCCCTGATAAAATTTATTCCATATTGATTAATCATTTAATTATATTAATCCTTACATAATATTTTTGATGTGTTCTTATACTGAAAATATTTATTACTATTCCAGGTATAACACGAGGTGGTTAGCAGTGGTCGTTGAAGGTGATTGACGGTGGTTGGAGGTGGTCGAGCTGAACCAGGAGGAGGACGAGAAAGACAAGGAGAACAAGGTGGACGAGGTGGACGAGGTGGACGACGAATTGTGCTCAATGAGTCTAACATTTTGATAATATTTGATGAAGTAGGATCAGGATCAGAAGTAGGATCAGAAGTGTGATCAGAAGTAGGAGTAGGATCAGGAGAAGATGTAGAAATAGGAGTAGAAGTAGTAGTAGTAGTAGGAGTAGGAGTTGAAGTAGGAATAAAAGTAGTAGTAGGAGTATTAGGAGTTGGAGTAAGATCAGAAGTAGGACTGAAAGCGGTAGAAGTAGGAGTAGGAGTGGGAGTAGTAGAAGTTGGAGTAGGAATAGGAGTAGTCGTAGTAGTAGCAGTCGAATTAGGCGGGGTGGGGTCGGGAGAAGAAGGGATCGGAAATGGGGAATAGGGGTGGTGAGAGATAGGAAGGGGGGGGAGGAAGAGAAAGGGGGTAGGGTAGGGTAGGGTGGGAATTCTAACTCCTAACACCCTTACTACTACTCCTGATCCTACTCCCCGATCCTACTCCTACTCCTGCTCCTACCGTTGCTACTCCTACTCCTGATCCTACTTCTAATATGACTCCTGATACTACTTCTACACCTGATCCTACTATTCCCACTTCTACTCCTATTCCTACTCGCGAGTGCTATTCCTACTACCACTCCTACTTCTACTTCTATTTCTACATCTTTCCCTGATCCTACTCCTACTCCTGATCCTACTTCTAATACTACTCCTCCTCTTACTCCCACTCCTGATCCCACTCCTGATCCTACTCCCACTCCTCCTTCCGATCCTACTCCTTTTCTTACTCCTGATCCTACTCTTGATCCTGATCCTACTTCATTAAATATTATGAAACTGTTTTACTCACCAAGCATCAATCCTCGTCCTGCTCGTCCACCTGCGACCACCTCCGACCACCTCCAACCGCCGCCAACTACCTCCAAGAACCACCGATAACCACCTCGGGTTATACCTGGAATAGTAATAAATATTATTAGTATAAGAACACATCAGGAATAGTCTGTAAGGATTATTGTAATAATTAATTAATTGATTAATTGATTATGTAATAAATTATATTAGCGCATTGAAAGCTACTAAATATGTGCTTGCGCGTAATATTAATTGAGATCATTTATTGTAAACAAGTTTGAAATATTTTAGATGAAATATTATTGCAATTGCCATCACATATTATAAAAACGTTTTACTCACCGAGCACAAATCCTCGTCCTTCTCGTTCTCCTCCTCGTCCTCCTCCTCGTCCACCTCCGACCACCGCCAACAACCACCGATAACCACCTCAGGGTATACCTTGAATAGTAATAAATATTTTCAGTAAGAAAACACATCAAAAATATTGTGTAGAGATTAATATAATTATTGAGGTCATTGACAATGTGATAAATTTCATTGGCGCACTCATAGGTACTGGATTTGTGCTAGCTGGAAAAATAAATTTAAATAATTTACTGTATACATGACAAGTTTAAAAATTTTAGATGAAATATAATTACAATTGCTATCAAGTATTATGGAAATGTTAAAGTCACCGAACACTAATCCTCGTCCTTCTCGTCCTCCTCCTCATCCTGCTCCTCGTTCACCGCCGACCACCACCGACTAACACCGACCACCTCCAACAACCACCGCAAACCACCTTCACCGAAAAGAGCGTGGGATCAACAAGAGAGAAGATACGAAAACAAAAGTACCTGTGGAAGAATGTGAAAAGCACAGGTTCTCATTTTCTGGCTGTAACTTTAGATGATTCGATCGCAGCATATTGGAACTGCGCCCAATCAATTTCTCTCGCAAAATCACGTCGAAGTAGTGCTTGAAAAAATTTATTCCAGCACTTTTTGAATTCGCGAGAATTTTCGCCGAAAATAGAAAGGGGTTAAACTTACTTTTTCTTCATTTTTGAGGCCAAAAACTTTTGGTCTCAGATTCGATTTGGAGGATCCTGACCTGACTGATTGGATCCTCAGGAACTCAGAAAACGCAGCATAAAGAGCGTAGTGGTTTGAACACCTGAAGAGGTGATACAGAGAGAAAGAACGAAGCTTCTTAAAACTTCTAGTACATTTTAACAGACATTTAAGAAGTACGAGCAAAATTTTTTATCATCCAACTGCTGCAGAACGGCAGCCTTATCAGTTGACCCGTTAACTGAAGAATATATCTTCAGTCAACGGCTGACCATCGAAGGGCCTGGCCGCTTGAGTCTGGAATCGGCAGGAGAGATAAAGTGTGTATTTCTTGTATGAAATGTGAAACCTAAAATCATTATACATCATATCATATCATCATACATCTTACATCGTACATCATAGATCATACATCATTCATCATACATCATACATCGTACATGATACATCATCATACATAGTATTAAAGGTCGAAACCAAAGTTTGGATGTCGGATGTTCAGAAAGTGACGTCACCAATTCAAAATCAGCTAGCCGAATTCCTCAGTCGGGAAACAACCGCGCAGTAGAGCGGACGGATGAGAGTCGCGCTCCGCAAATTTCAAGTACCGGGTTCTCAACCTCCCGGATCTCGCGCTTCGAGTCCGCTACGTATTTCGAGTAACGGGTTCTCAACCTCCCGGATCCCGCGCTTCGGGTCCGCTACGCGGTGAAACTCGACTTCCAGGATAAGCGCTCCGTGGCTCCTCGTTCATGTTTACAATAAATTATTTCAATTCGTTTTTCGCGCAAGCCGAAATTCAGTAGCTGTCAGTCCGCTAATAAAATTTCTCGACTTCCAGGATAAGCGCTCCGTGGTTCCTGGTTCATGTTTACAATAAATTATTTCAATTCGTTTTTCGCGCAACCCCAAATTCGGTAGCTGTCAGTCCGCTAACAAAATTTCTCGACTTCCAGGATAAGCGCTCCGTGGCTCCTCGTTCATGTTTACAATAAATTATTTCAATTCGTTTTTCGCGCAAGCCGAAATTCAGTAGCTGTCAGTCCGCTAATAAAATTTCTCGACTTCCAGGATAAGCGCTCCGTGGTTCCTGGTTCATGTTTACAATAAATTATTTCAATTCGTTTTTCGCGCAACCCCAAATTCGGTAGCTGTCAGTCCGCTAACAAAATTTCTCGACTTCCAGGATAAGCGCTCCGTGGCTCCTCGTTCATGTTTACAATAAATTATTTCAATTCGTTTTTCGCGCAAGCCGAAATTCAGTAGCTGTCAGTCCGCTAATAAAATTTCTCGACTTCCAGGATAAGCGCTCCGTGGTTCCTGGTTCATGTTTAGAATAAATTATTTCAATTCGTTTTTCGCGCAATCCCAAATTCAGTAGCTGTCAGTGCGCTAATAAAATTTCTATAACTTTATAATCTTCTCATAATCTTTCTGGTACATTATATCGATAAAAAATTATATCAAACCTCACACATTATTTTTGATTTGTTCTCATGCTGAAAATATTTATTAGTATTCGGGGTATAACTCGTGGTGATTGGCGGTGGTCGTTGGGGGTGGTTAAGGATGGTTGCGGGTAATCAAGGTGATTCAGGAGGAGGGGGACGAGGATTTGTGCTCGGTGAGTAAAACACTTTTATAATATTTGATGGCAATTATAATTATATTTTATCTAAAATATTTCAAACTAGTCATGTTTACATTAAATTATTTCAATTCATTTTTCGCGCAAGCACATATTCAGTAGCTATGAATAAGCTTATGCAATTTATTATATTATTAATTAATTAATGAATATTCTTATAATATTTAATGGCAATTGTAATTATGTTGTATTCAAAATTTTTCAAACTTGTCATGCTTACAATAAATTATTTCAATTTGTTTTTCGCGCAAGCACAAATTCAGTAGCTATGAATACGCTTATACAATTTATTATATTATTAATTAATTAATTAACCAATTACTCAATTATATTAATCCTTACACAATATTTTCGATGTGTTCTTATACTGAAAATATTTATTACTATTCAAGGTACAACCTGAGGTGGTTGAAGGTGTTCGGAGGTGGACGAGGAGGAGGACGAGGAGGACGAGGATTTGTGCTGGGTGAGTAAAACACTTTTATAATATTTGATGGCAATTGTAATTATATTTCATCTGAAATATTACAAACTTGTCACGTTTACAATAAATTATTTCGATTCATTTTTCGTGCAAGCACATATTCAGTAGCTATGAATAATCCTGTACAATTTATTATATTATTAATTAATTAATTAATATTCTTATAATATTTAATGGCAATTGTAATTATATTTTATCTGAAATATTACAAACTTGTCACGTTTACAATAAATTATTTCAATTCATTTTTCGTGCAAGCACATATTCAGTAGCTATGAATAATCCTGTACAATTTATTATATTATTAATTAATTAATTAATATTCTTATAATATTTAATGGCAATTGTAATTATATTTTATCTGAAATATTACAAACTTGTCACGTTTACAATAAATTATTTCAATTCATTTTTCGTGCAAGCACATATTCAGTAGCTATGAATAATCTTGTACAATTCATTACATTATTAATTAATTGATTAATTACATTAATCCTTAAACAATATTTTTGATATGTTCCTATACTAAAAATATTCATTACTATTCCAGGTATTACCCGAGGTGGTCGGAGGTGGACGAGGAGGAGGACGAGCTGGACGAGGAGGAGGACCAGGTGGACGAGGAGGAGGACGAGGTGGCCGAGGAGGAGGCGGGGTGGGCCGTGGGAGAGGACCTCTCCTCTCCTCAGAGGAGGGGAGGGGGAGGGGCAGGGAAGGGGGAGTGGTGGGCGGGGAGGGGGAAGGGAAGGGAAGGGATGGGAAGGGAAGGGAAGGGAAGGGAAGGGAAGGGAAGGGAAGGGAAGGGCAGGGCAGGGGAGGGAAGGGGTGGGGGGCGGGTGGGAGAGAGGGAGGGAGGGAGGGAGGGAGGGCGGGAGGGAGGGAGGGAGGGAGAGGGAAGGGGCGGGCGGGGGGGTGTTCTGCTCTATTAACTCTAAAGATCGACATCCGTCCTCCACTCCCTCCCCCCGCCAGCCCTCCCTCCCTCCCGCCCTCCCTCCCTCCCGCCCCCCACCCTCCCTCCCTCCCTCCCTCCCTCCCACCCGCCCCCCACCCCTTCCCTCCCCTGCCCTTCCCTTCCCTTCCCTTCCCTTCCCTTCCCTTCCCTTCCCTTCCCTTCCCTTCCCATCCCTTCCCTTCCCTTCCCCCTCCCCGCCCACCACTCCCCCTTCCCTGCCCCTCCCCCTCCCCTCCTCTGAGGAGAGGAGAGGTCCTCTCCCGCGGCCCACCCCGCCTCCTCCTCGGCCACCTCGTCCTCCTCCTCGTCCACCTGGTCCTCCTCCTCGTCCACCTCCGACCACCTCGGGTAATACCTGGAATAGTAATGAATATTTTTAGTATAGGAACATATCAAAAATATTGTTTAAGGATTAATGTAATTAATCAATTAATTAATAATGTAATGAATTGTACAAGATTATTCATAGCTACTGAATATGTGCTTGCACGAAAAATGAATTGAAATAATTTATTGTAAACGTGACAAGTTTGTAATATTTCAGATAAAATATAATTACAATTGCCATTAAATATTATAAGAATATTAATTAATTAATTAATAATATAATAAATTGTACAGGATTATTCATAGCTACTGAATATGTGCTTGCACGAAAAATGAATTGAAATAATTTATTGTAAACGTGACAAGTTTGTAATATTTCAGATAAAATATAATTACAATTGCCATTAAATATTATAAGAATATTAATTAATTAATTAATAATATAATAAATTGTACAGGATTATTCATAGCTACTGAATATGTGCTTGCACGAAAAATGAATCGAAATAATTTATTGTAAACGTGACAAGTTTGTAATATTTCAGATGAAATATAATTACAATTGCCATCAAATATTATAAAAGTGTTTTACTCACCCAGCACAAATCCTCGTCCTCCTCGTCCTCCTCCTCGTCCACCTCCGAACACCTTCAACCACCTCAGGTTGTACCTTGAATAGTAATAAATATTTTCAGTATAAGAACACATCGAAAATATTGTGTAAGGATTAATATAATTGAGTAATTGGTTAATTAATTAATTAATAATATAATAAATTGTATAAGCGTATTCATAGCTACTGAATTTGTGCTTGCGCGAAAAACAAATTGAAATAATTTATTGTAAGCATGACAAGTTTGAAAAATTTTGAATACAACATAATTACAATTGCCATTAAATATTATAAGAATATTCATTAATTAATTAATAATATAATAAATTGCATAAGCTTATTCATAGCTACTGAATATGTGCTTGCGCGAAAAATGAATTGAAATAATTTAATGTAAACATGACTAGTTTGAAATATTTTAGATAAAATATAATTATAATTGCCATCAAATATTATAAAAGTGTTTTACTCACCGAGCACAAATCCTCGTCCCCCTCCTCCTGAATCACCTTGATTACCCGCAACCATCCTTAACCACCCCCAACGACCACCGCCAATCACCACGAGTTATACCCCGAATACTAATAAATATTTTCAGCATGAGAACAAATCAAAAATAATGTGTAAGGTTTGATATAATTTTTTATCGATATAATGTACCAGAAAGATTATGAGAAGATTATAAAGTTATAGAAATTTTATTAGCGCACTGACAGCTACTGAATTTGGGATTGCGCGAAAAACGAATTGAAATAATTTATTCTAAACATGAACCAGGAACCACGGAGCGCTTATCCTGGAAGTCGAGAAATTTTGTTAGCGGACTGACAGCTACCGAATTTGGGGTTGCGCGAAAAACGAATTGAAATAATTTATTGTAAACATGAACCAGGAACCACGGAGCGCTTATCCTGGAAGTCGAGAAATTTTATTAGCGGACTGACAGCTACTGAATTTCGGCTTGCGCGAAAAACGAATTGAAATAATTTATTGTAAACATGAACGAGGAGCCACGGAGCGCTTATCCTGGAAGTCGAGAAATTTTGTTAGCGGACTGACAGCTACCGAATTTGGGGTTGCGCGAAAAACGAATTGAAATAATTTATTGTAAACATGAACCAGGAACCACGGAGCGCTTATCCTGGAAGTCGAGAAATTTTATTAGCGGACTGACAGCTACTGAATTTCGGCTTGCGCGAAAAACGAATTGAAATAATTTATTGTAAACATGAACGAGGAGCCACGGAGCGCTTATCCTGGAAGTCGAGAAATTTTGTTAGCGGACTGACAGCTACCGAATTTGGGGTTGCGCGAAAAACGAATTGAAATAATTTATTGTAAACATGAACCAGGAACCACGGAGCGCTTATCCTGGAAGTCGAGAAATTTTATTAGCGGACTGACAGCTACTGAATTTCGGCTTGCGCGAAAAACGAATTGAAATAATTTATTGTAAACATGAACGAGGAGCCACGGAGCGCTTATCCTGGAAGTCGAGAAATTTTATTAGCGGACTGACAGCTACTGAATTTCGGCTTGCGCGAAAAACGAATTGAAATAATTTATTGTAAACATGAACGAGGAGCCACGGAGCGCTTATCCTGGAAGTCGAGAAATTTTATTAGCGGACTGACGGCTACTGAATTTCGGCTTGCGGGAAAAACGAATTGAAATAATTTATTGTAAACATGAACGAGGAGCCACGGAGCGCTTATCCTGGAAGTCGAGTTTCACCGCGTAGCGGACCCGAAGCGCGGGATCCGGGAGGTTGAGAACCCGTTACTCGAAATACGTAGCGGACTCGAAGCGCGAGATCCGGGAGGTTGAGAACCCGGTACTTGAAATTTGCGGAGCGCGACTCTCATCCGTCCGCTCTACTGCGCGGTTGTTTCCCGACTGAGGAATTCGGCTAGCTGATTTTGAATTGGTGACGTCACTTTCTGAACATCCGACATCCAAACTTTGGTTTCGACCTTTAATACTATGTATGATGATGTATCATGTACGATGTATGATGTATGATGAATGATGTATGATCTACGATGTACGATGTATGATGTATGATGATATGATATGATGTATAATGATTTTAGGTTTCACATTTCATACAAGAAATACACACTTTATCTCTCCTGCCGATTCCAGACTCAAGCGGCCAGGCCCTTCGATGGTCAGCCGTTGACTGAAGATATATTCTTCAGTTAACGGGTTAGCTGATAACGCTGCCGTTCTGCGACAGTTGGATGATGAAAAATTTCGCTCGTATCTTTCAAATGTGTGTTAAAATACACTCGAAGTGTTAAGAAGCGTCGTTCTTTCTCTCCCTATCACCTTTCTAGGTCTTTAAGTCACTACGCAGCGTAAAATACTGTCTCATATAGGAAGCATCAGTTTCATCTCGTTTAAAATTAGCGCATCCGTGGTGTATTACAGTTACTCTGAATTTTTTTCCATCCGAATACTTTTCGAAAAACGATTCTGCTCCTCCGCCCAACGCAGATACTCCACTTGCGACCAGCTAAAACAGCGTTTCGATTCTATGCCTATGAAAATTCAAGATCGAGAGAGCAAATGAAAAGTTGTTGAAATAATTATGAATACTGATGTTATGGAATACATCGAGCGCGCGTCGAATAGAATCCCATTTCGAAATGAATAATTCTGCTCTTTTCATATCATAGCTAATCTAGTAATATAGGTTAATAGGATGGTTGGAGGTGTTCGGAAATGGTAGGACATTTCAAAAGTTAAAGTCGACGATGATCCGGTGCATCAATTTTATCGTTACAGATTTTCTTTTCCCATGAGGCATAGAGTATTCAACAACGATAATGCAGTCCTTAAAATTCATCATTCATCTCTGTCTGGAAAGCTAATTCGCAAGGCGTGGTATTCTATTCTATTTGCATTATTAGAAAAATACCCGTACTCTACATACACTGTTTCTAATCTTTTGCTACATTTGGTTTAATCCCTATGCTTCCACAGCACGAATAGTCGGAAATGTTTTTGATTATTCATAATAAGATAAAAGAAGTAACAAAGCTTAAATTTATTGTTAAAGCTCTAATGAAGACATCAAACTGCGGTCGAATCAATTCATTTATTATATTTTACATATTATTTGCACATGACCTCTGTATATTTGATAAATTATTCCTAAATACATTGAAACATACGTATTTATAATGAAATATCATGCAATGGGCTGTGTAAACTATAAACTATAATTTCTATCGAATAGCTGCTTTTATGTCAACAGGACTTTGAGACTCAGTTCCGTTCGTCCTCCTCCTCGTCCACCTCCGACCACCTCCAACAATCGCCAACCACCTCGAACAACCACCGATAACCACCTCGGGTTGTACCTGGAATAGCAATAAATATTCTCAGTATAAGAACACATCAAAAACATTACGTAAGGATTCATATAATCACAGGTTTTGTTTTTTGGCTGTAACTTTTGATGCGTCGATCGCAGCGTATTGGGACAGCGCCCAATCGATTTGTCTCGCAGAATTACGACGGAATAGTGCAGGAAAGAATTTATTCCAGCACTTTTCAAAATCGCCAAAATTTTCGCAAAAAATGCAAAGGGTTCTGCCTTATCATTGGACGAAGAATATAAAGACAGTTGCCCCCATGGTCTCAGATGTGACACCCTAAAATTGCTCCGTGAGATAATCCAATGGTAGAGTTGAGAACTTATCGTACAACATCACAGACTTTGGCCTGAGTGTACCTACCGACTTGTCGGCGATACAAGAAATTAATAATGAGAACTAATATCATTCAAAATTCGTAGCAAAACAGTGATTCAATTAAAGTATAGGTACCCGAGAGAAGAATGTGTACATAGATCATGAATAAAAATAGATCATATGTAATAATGATGCAGAGACCAAAAAGTGTACATGTATATGCGGTCCATGTACGACATTGATATACCTGATTAATTTATGATTATTACGTGATGCAAACTATAAATTTTATAGAGAATATGTAAATTTGAACAACTGGTAAATTTGAAAAATTAACGACGGAGCCAGGAATCGAACCTGGAATCTAGCGATGCTTTACCGGAGACTTACTCCACTAGACCACCTAGCCGCCCTGACTCTGTTGTCATTAATTTCTCTCATAACCAGTGAGTTCAAATTTGTTTTCATGTGCCCGATTTGTATGAGTAAGAATTTCTTCTCTGCATGCACGATGTAAGGAGACTGTAGTGTGTAGATGTTTATGTTTACCCTTTTCAATCCTTTGCTTCCGATGAGAAGCCGGTAAGACGGCTAACATACAAATCGGGCACATGAAAACAAATTTGAACTCACTGGTTATGAGAGAAATTAATGACAACAGAGTCAGGGCGGCTAGGTGGTCTAGTGGAGTAAGTCTCCGGTAAAGCATCGCTAGATTCCAGGTTCGATTCCTGGCTCCGTCGTTAATTTTTCAAATTTACCAGTTGTTCAAATTTACATATTCTCAACAAAATTCTCTCGTAGATTAATGATTTGCACACCCGCATCTCATTTATTAGACGGCATTGCCGTCTTACGGGCTTCTCATCGGAAGCAAAGGATTGAAAAGGGTAAACATAAACATCTACACACTACAGTCTCCTTACATCGTGCATGCAGAGAAGAAATTCTTACTCATATAAATTTTATAATTTGCTAGGAAACATACTAGATTATCTACTATAATCGGGTATAATATGACAATAAAAGAATTGTTCGTTTCGATATGGGATACAATTCGACACGCAGTCTATATATCTCATAACATTCATATTCAGAATTAGGAGTAAGAGTAGGAATAGAAGTAGGATCAGGAGTAGGTTCAAGAGTGAGAGTAAGAATAGGAGTAGGATCAGGAGTTGGAGTAAGATCGTAGTAGAAGTAGGAGTAAGATTGAAGTAGAAGTAGGAGCAGGAGTAGGAGTAGAAGTATGGGAGGAGGGTAAGGGCGGGAAGGGTAGGGTAGGGTGGGGTAGGGTAGGGGGTAGGTTAGGGTAAGCGGACCAATTGGGTTGGGTTGGGTTGGGTTGGCAACTACAACTCCTAACACTCCTACTCCTACTTCTTATCCTACTTCTCCTCCTACTCCCACTCCTGATCCCATTCCTGATCCTACTTCCACTCCTCCTTCTGATCCTACTCCTATTCCTACCCCTGATCCTACTTCATCAAATATCATAAAAATCTTAAACTCACCGAGCATCAATCCTCGTCCAGCTCGACCACCTCCAACCACTGCCAACCACCTCCAACGACCACCGCTTACCACCTCGGGTTATACCTGGAATATCAATAAATATCAATATTGAAAATCAGAACACATCAAAAATATCGTGTAAGGATTAATATAATTTTTTTTATTGACACATTTTACTAAGAAGATTGTGAGATACTTATAAGAAATCATAGAAATTTTATTAGCGCATTGACAGCTAATGAATTTGAACTTATGCGAAAAGTGAATTGAAATAATTTATTTTAAACATGACAAGTTTGAAAAATTTTAGATGAAATATAATCACAATTGACATATAATATTATAAAAATGTTAACCTCACCGAGCAAAAATCCTTGTCCTCCTCCTCGTCCACCTCCGACGACCTCCAACCACCGCCAACCACCTCCAACAACCACCGATAAGCACCTCGTGTTATACCTTGAATAGTGATAAATGTTTTCAGTATAAGAACACATCAAAAATATTCTGTAAGCATTACTATAATTAATTAATTAAATAATAATATAATAAATTTCATTCGCGCATTTACAGCTACTGAATTTGTGCTCGCACGAAAAATGAATTGCAATAATTCAATGTAAACATGACAAGTTTACAAAATTTTAGATGAAATATAATTACAATTGCCATTAAATATTATAAAAATTTTATACTTACCGTGCACAAATCTAACGACCGCCAACCAGCTTAAATCACCTCCAACGATCTCCTCCTTGTTCTCCCCGTCTTCCTCAACCTCCTCATCCTCCTCGTCCTCTCCCTGAAGTCAAGTTTCACCATGTAGCGGACCTGGAGCGCAGGAACCACGGAGCGCATTTCCTGGATGTTAAGTTTCACCAGGTAGTTGACCTTGAGCGCAGAAACTACGGAGCGCTTGTCCTGGAAGTCGAATTCCACCAGGTAGCGGACTTGGAGCGTAGAAACTACGGAGCTCTTGTCCTGGAAGTCGAGTTGCACCAGGTAACGGACCAGGAGCACGGGATCCAGGAGATAGAGAGCCCGGTACTCGAAGTCTGCGGAGCGCGATTCTCATACGTCCGCTCTACTGCGCGGTGGTTTCCGGACTGAGGAATTCGGCCAACTGATTTTCGTCTATATAGATGGATGACATCAAGAGAAAAAAAATTTCGGGTGACGTCGCTTTCTGAAATTCCGAACATCCGAACATCCAAAATTTGGTTTCGAACTTTAATACTACGTATGATGTATGATGTGTGATGTATGATGTATGACATATGGTGTATGATGATATGATATGATGTATAATGATTTTAGCTTTTACATTTCAGACATGAAACACGCACTTTGTCCTTCCTGCCGATTCCAGACTCAAGCGGCTAGGTCCTTTGATGGTCAGCCGTTAACTAAAGATATATTCTTCAGTTAACGGGTTAGCTAATAACGCTGCCGTTCTGCGACAGTTGAATGATAAAAATTTTTGCTCGTACCTTTCAAATGTGAGTTAAAATACACTCGGAGTTTTAAGAAGCTTCGTTCTATCTCTCCCCGTAAAAAAAAAAGAAGAAAAATCGCCGACAATCACCTTTTTAGGTCTTTAAATCAGGACGCTGCGTTAAATACTGTCTCATATACGGAGCAGCTATTTCATCTCGATCAAAATTAGCGCATCCGTGATGTATTACAGTTACTCTAAATTTTTTTCCATACTTTTCGAGAAACAATTCTGCTTCTTTACCAAACGTAGATACTTCACTTGCGACTAGCTAAAACAACGTTTCGATTCTATGCCTACGAAAATTCAAGATCGAGAGCGCAAATGAAAAGTTGTTGGAATTGTTATGAATAATAATGTTATGGGATACATCGAGCGCGTGTCGAATAGAATCCCATTTCAAAATGAATAATTCTCCTATTTTCATATTACAGCCGTATTATTGTAGATAATCTAGTTTGTGTCTCGAACAATTATAAAATTTATAGTATGCATCACGTAGTAATCGGGAATGTATCATACAGGTACATATCATACATGGACCGCATATACATATACACTCTTTGGTCTCTGTATCAGCGTTACATCTGATTATTATTTATGATCTATGTATACATTCATTTCTCGGGTACCGATACTTCAATCAAATCACTGTCTTGCTACGAAGTTTGAAAGAAATTTATTCTAATCAATAACTTCAAGTATCGCCGACAAGTCGGTAAGTACACACGGGCTAAGTACTGACACAATTGCGAAGACTGTGTTACTCGGAAGGCGAATGCAGCCAGCATCATGTCGAAATCGGTAACTCTCTGATGTTCTGGAATAAGTAAAATAATCTTCTCAACTCTACCGTTGGAACATCTCAGGGGGCGCAAGCGCACGAGGATTTTCGGTTGTCACACGAAAGCCCATTAAGGCAACTGTCTTTATATTCTTGAGTCAACGTTTGACGTTTTGGACTTCAGAGCCTACCGTTTACGAGAAACACTTTTATCAATTCGAACATCGGTTCTCGAATGTTTATCACTTCCGGTCGACGAAAATAAAAGGAGTCAAAATTTTTCCTGTGTGAAAAACTCTAATCTTTCCGAGAGTGTAATCTGTTTTGTAATGGATCCAAAGAAATTGTAGAAAAAGATGTTTTTTGATATTTTTAATCATGCTTATGCGAAGAACAAAAAAGTAGGTATTCTAAACATAAAGTTGTAAAGTTGTAAAGTTGTAAAATGAGATCGTTATCGCATTGGCTTAAATTATGTAGGAATTAAGAATGTAATCAGAAAAATGATCTACTTTTTGTTGAAAAAGAAAAAAAACAAGCAAAATGGAAACAATTTCTTCTTTTTGAGCTTTTTTGAATGTCTCTGAGAATATACATTAATAGATTACATTTTGGGAAGGTTGGACTTCTTCGACAAGAAGGCACGTTTTTGCGTATTTTGATTTTTCGATGTCCGAACGTGCTAAAAAAAAATCGCAGACGAAGTTTCAATTCAAAAACGTAATGAAATTGTTTAACGTGTTTTCCATAAACTGGCAGATTTCCGTATTTCATTGCATACTGGAACATATTCAAATTAAAGCCAGATCGAAATTTCAAACTAAAAGCCTGGCCAAAAATTTATGAATCGGTTCATCTTTTTCAAGTCAAATCAATTCGACAAATACAAAGCAAAAGTATAAAAGACACTAACATATCGGGTAAATTTTCCTGAATTTATGTCATTCAAGATACGTTTAACGGATTATTTTATCTCGTACTTCAAACTGCAAAAAAAAACTTATAACGAAAAAATTTAAGCGGATACGCCCCACGTTAATATGCCACAAAATAACCCAGTCTACGTTTAGAAAAAAATCTTTCGTCTTTGATGAATTCTCCATTGAAATAAACGTTGAATTTCCAATTCCACGGTGAAGTTGAAATTAAAGTATCGCAATTGGGGTATTTTCTGTGCTCAATTCGATAGCCGGCTCGTTTGAGCCATGAGTGATTCAAGAAAATCGTCCTGATCCTATCGATAAACAAAATGAAGTCAACGAGAGCTTGTGTCTCGTATTTTGTACCATGCGGGACGCCTCAGGGATTTCTGAAAATTGAGTTTTCTTCTTCGCCTCTCGGTTACAAGGTGGATTTAAATTTCAAATAACGCGTTAGATTCGATTCGGTCCTTCGGTCAAGTTCGATTTATCAGCGTCCATCCCCGCTGACTTTCCCCCCGCTCCCTTCCTCCCACTTTTCCGATTCCTGCACAGTAAGGATTAGGACAGATGCTACCCCGCAGGGTCAGCTGATATTTTCTTCTCAACAAACAGCGAGAGAGAAGTTGGTTTTTTTTGTCACCGAAGAAAGTAGCAGGGCTCACCTTTTTGGCCTTACCCTCACTTTCATCCCTGACAACAAAGAGCTCCGAGTAAAGACTAATTTTTTTTTAATTTATGTCATTGGTTATTTATGACAGGTTATTTTCCTATGGATTATTTTTATACGGGGTATTACGTTAAGTCACCTGACAAACAATAATCATACTGAATAGTTACTTTTACTATAACCAAACCATAATTGCGACTATAAAAAATTAAATCTCTCTCACAATCAGTGCGTTTCTCGTAATTCTTGCTAATAATCAAATTTGGAGTCACTTATTGTCCCGATTTTAATTTCATTCAAAATGTCTACAGAGTTAATGCAAATGCCTTAAGCTGCAGTGCTAAAAAATCGTCGCTGTACGTAATTAACTCCTCCGGCTGTGAGAAAAAATGGTCATCGAAAACTTTGAACGGGAAACTCTGATGGAGAAAATATGGGGCGAAGCGCGTCGGTCGTTCTGCAGATCGGCCCAGATATCAAAGCGGTACATTATAACCCATTCGAAGATTAATCGAGGCTCGTTCGCCCGATGGCTGCGAGCCAGACCCGAATACGTACAGGAAAGCCGACATCCACTCCTGTTTTCGTGATTCCAGAATTGACTCGAAGCTTGGAAAGGGTGGAAAACGTGGAAATGATATTAAAATTTTACTTCGCTTCTTTATTTGGAAGAAAAATCGTGGAATTCACAAAATTCTCATGAATTTTTAATACCTGTGAAATTTTCAAACAGAAATGATCTTAGGAAAGAAATTAAATCGTCATGAAAATTGTATTATTTTATAGATAAGAATATTGATATTTTTCTTCTTTTTTTTCAAGTAAAGGTAAAAAATTGACTTCGTACTTTGCAACAACGAGTCGTTAGGAGAGAAAAATGGTTCTGCGTACAGCGGGAAAATAAATACCTCCGGTCAATAAAATGACCAAAAAAATGTGGAGTAACATTGTTTATGAATGTACTCCTCGTTTCGTCTTTTCAGAGAAACAAGATACAGTTACGGCTTTGCGCTGAGCTTGAGGCGATGAGAGGTAGATTTAGAGACGAGGAATCGAACTGAACACGTCGGAGCGTAGCAAAGGAGGCACGAAATTGATATCCGAAAAGGGCACGTATTTCTTGAACACGATAACCAGCTTCGTGGGTGTGGATACAATTTTGAAGAGGACGAACTGCGAGAGAGATAGGAGCACGATAATCGGATCTTCTTCAATATTTTATTCGAATACATGGTAGAAAGTCGATCACGGGATGCTCGAAAAATATTAAGCCCTGTACAGAGAGGAAAAAAATGGTGGAAAAAGTTTGAATTAAGCTGAATTTTTATCAAACAAGCTGAATTATTGTTAATTTCGGAGCAACTGCTTTGTCTTGTTTCTCATTTTTTTATGCCAAAATTCGTTATTCTTTCTTATCAGCGAATGATCGCAGCTCGTTTTGTTGGTAAATAAATTTTTGATTCATACTTTGTTATGATTTCTTGTAGCTCATCTCTTTCGCAGTGAATGACGGAAACATGTATATGAAAATATGTTGTATTTGTTAAAAATTCAATTTAGGTGAATTTCGGAAACCAATTCACAAGTAAAACAACACTAATTGATAAAAATTCCACGACTAGTACAAAAAAAAAAAAAAAAAAATACGGAGTCATTTCCAAAGTCGTTATAACGACTAAACTTTCTTCAATATTGTAATTTCCGGTTAAAGTTTTGTTTCCATCAGTTTTGGTGCTCAGATCATCTGATCTCAGGTGCTCAAAAATGATCATTTTTGAAAAATTCGAATGTTAAAACAAGCTGTTATTTATACTTCACGCAATTTCAGGCTCCAATTATTTTCCTCGTTCCTTACCGTAAATTTTTTCATTCATGATTTTCTCCTTGTAAAAAATGCGAGATATATAAAAAGAAAAAAGAAAAAACAAGCTGCTTTAGATTGGCCGTGAGCCAATTCTCGGACTTCCCATTTCACGCTGCAGGCTCCAAGTTTACCGAAAATATAAAATATTTGTATCCAATTCGAATTTTGAACGACAAATTTAGATTCGTGATTAACAATTTAAAAAGCCCTCAGGTACCGCGTTACATGAAAATACAACAATATTTTCTATTTTGAACCACTATAATGGATCCAACATTATAAATTCTGGAATCCTGACATTGGATTCATTATCGCGGACCCAAAAAACCTCTGCCTACCAATTTCTACTAAAATCCAAATATTTTTAGATTTTTTTTCCACCATAATGAATTGGCTATTTTGTATTTCGTATTATAGGTATGTGACTTAATATTTGTGGTCGGCCACTCAACAAGCCTTCATCTACCAATTTTCATCTAAATCCAGATGTCTTTAATTTTTTCCAGCCTATTGAATACGCCAAATTTGAATTTTGCATATCTGACTTTAGATTCGTGATCAGCGACTCAAAAGATACCAATTTTCACTCGAATCCGTTAATCCATTTCCAAGAAATCAACATTCCTGTTTTATGCTTCGGTATTTCGTTATTTTTAAATAATCCAATAACCACTCATCCGATCAAAGCCAAAATCTGATCAGTTCCAAGTTTGTACACGTCGCGTCGATTGAAACCATAATCATTTTCAAGATATAGTCGGACAAAAGAATTGATCGCATACACTCGCGCGCACACACACAGATGTCCAGGCTGAAATAACTTCCTTTTTTCCCTGAAAACAAAAATAAAACATAAAAGAATAAGCGACAACAGTTCACTCGACGCAGAACGCCTCGAACCATTGAAAAACGACGTTCCTCAACAAAAATCGTCCCTTCATCTCAATGCAGAATTGTAAACGCGTCGTTTACCCCAAGACACTGAGATAGCGAGTCGCTTTCACCGCTAAAGCGCAGTAGAAAAATCCTGCAATGCACCGCCATCCATCACATGGCCTCATTGCCTCAGGCTATAGTACCAGCATACCTATCCCGCTGCGGGCAGCTTCTTTTCCGCGAAAACGGTTTTCTCGACTTTCTTCTTTATCTTTTTTCTTTCATTTTCTTTTTCTTTTTCTTTTTCCTTACTTTCTACTGTAATCTCAATAGATCCTTCCGCGAGACCGACCGCAAAATCTTTCTCGGAAGACTTTTGTACTTTTCAAGAAAATGTGTACAATGGTACTTATTTAATGTGGATGTATAAACTTTCTTTATTTCCTATTTTTTCCCGATTTAGTTTGTACACAAATTTGTTACGGTAATATTTTCGAACGTATTCGAGTACTTTATTCTTTATTATTAATCTTCAAACAAGTAGTTGTGTCGAAAAATACGCAAATTTTACAGAATCATACAAGACTTTAAAAAAATTTAAGTTTGATATAATTTTACGTGATTTCATAAATTTGAATGAAATGTTTTAAAATTATGTAAGAATATATATGAAATTATGTAAAATTATTTTCTGATAATTTTGTATCATTTTATCAGGTCAAATTCAAGATATCATTTCATTTAAATTTATCTGATAATGTATAAACATTTTTTCCTAGATAGTTACGATTTCAATTACACGTCTATAAATCTCTGGAAAATTTTGACCTTCGTTTCATACATCGTAATTGACACGTCGATAAAACGGTTATATTTTTGAATATGTTCATTGATTTGATTATAAAAGTTAGGTAAATTTAAGGACTTGACATTTATCCACTCCGCGACGAAAAATCGAAATACTAAAATTTTCAGAACTCCCATTTTTCACAAATTACGAGAAAGAGAAATGCTTAGGAATTAAACACAACCTTTTTTTAAAGTTAAAGTGGATGCTGGGCTTGAGGGGATATATCCTGCGATGAAAATCTTATTTGTTGCACGTTTTTTAAATACATTGCGGTAATTGATTCAACATCGATAACCAGCGATAATTTTATCACGCCTCGATCAAGTGTCCTGAATATTTTCTTTTTTTTGTTTTTTTTTTCTTCTCGCCGACAATTTGAAAAAAAAAACAAAAAAACTTCCAAAAGCTGAAGGGTTCGGTGGTATAAGGGCATAATGCCAGGCCGAAGATCGTGAAATTTTCAATCGAGGTTACCTCTCCCCACATCGGCGGCCGCTGCAGCGTTTCGAATAGCACAAAGGGTGAGTAAATATTATTTGAAAGGGTCGAGTGGGGTTGTAAACCGGGTTATAAATCAGAGTCGTAATAATATCAAGAGGGCTTTAATGGAGCGTAAAGATGTCTCATCAAATTCTGAGAATTATTAACGACTGACCCTCGTCCACCCTTTCAACCCCCTTTTGCATGCGCATATATGTATAGGTGTAATGATTTACAGAGGCTCGGTACGCTGACCTTTCACGGTCTGAGCTAACTGGGAAGTTAGGGTGGAGGGATAAATGTTTGAAGATCGAAAAAAGGAGGCTCGATCTTACATCGTATTTCGAAAGACGGAATAATCTGTTTTATAGAATTGAAGAATATAGAAAGTCGAATCAACGTGACGACGTAGTATCTTCGTCGAGTTAAATATATTCAGGCAAAAATATCTATGGCAAGAAGTCTATAGCAATATTAAAAGAGAGAGAGAGAGAGAGAGAGAGAGAGAGATTAGTAGGCTTAGAGAACTCGAAGGAGAGAAGTAAACTTTTACTTTACATTGATAAAGTAACTCAACGTTTTCGGGTGTCTCAGGTAAATATAAGTATAGTTTTGAAAGCATGTGTTTCAAGCATTTTTGAGGTCAAGGTATCCGATTATGATTATAACAAATAGTTATTTCTTCTAGCAATTTGTTTAGTTTTGAGTCCTCGAAGTTGACGAATCTTTGATAATTTTCTCAAACAGCATCATAGAACAAACTATGTATCATCTTCTTTCTTCGAGATGAATTTTTCTGTTTAAAAACATTCAACAATAATATTTTTTAGCCCAAATACGCATTTTTAAGAATCACCAAGTTTTTCTAATACAAGCTACAGTTATACTGTACAATAAATCACATCGACTCGGTAATTCGTGAAAATCTATTCGTATAATAAGGTTGTTTGCTTGCTACGTGCAAAAATATTTCTCTCTTTATGTTTATATATACATATATATATATATATATATATTTTGTATGCACGGTTAATCAATATAAAGCTATGAACTCATAGATAAATAAATGTATCATTAAAACCTTGACACTATTTTAAACTATTTTCCGCATTGTTCTCTATTTTTCTGTTTTCTTTTTACCTCGCAGTATAAATAAAACTTTACAATATAGGGAATTCGAAATACGATGAGGGACAAAATATAACAGATAGCCAAAATAAGGAATCGTAAGAATAAATGAGGAAATAGCATCTTAAAACATAGAATCGTCAGGAGTCTGACGGTTTATCATTTATGGAATTTGACTTTCTGCGCATTAGAATTCTGTAAAACAGATATCCGTGTTACTGAAAATTCGGAATTGCGACCCTTCCATTTTCTTGTATTTATATATATTTTGCTACCCTCACCTGAAATGTCGTCACGCGATTTTACTCCAGAGGCGAATTTTTCGGGGGTTCTTAAAGCCTGTATGTATTCATTACTTAACTGTAAATTCATCCTTTACTCTTCCTACCATCTTCAGATGAAAGTAGGGAAAAGAGGAAAGAAAATTGCTGGAATGAAGCTGATAAAAACGTCCGAGTAATGGCTCGGAATTCTTGAAGCGTTCCAAATTTAACTACGGGAATCATTTCCGGGAGAAAAATTAGAGAAAAATAAAAAGTTGTCTGATATTATTCAATGTTAGATGTTGAGTAACGTTTGCGGTCAAGGGTAAATAAATCTGAGCTTCTCATATCTTTCATTCTGTAAATAAGCTACGGTTCCGTTTATTTCTTTTTTTTTTATTTAATCTACCGTAAAAAAAATAAAATCGTCCACCATAAAACTATAAGAACTGTTCACTTTTCCCCTTAATTAAAAGGAACGAATTAACTTAATGAAGACTCAACTGAATGAACCGGTTGAACGATATTTCAAAGGACGTTTATTAGCCAAAAATCGTAACATTTTATTAGTTTTATTAAGAGAATACTATATCCGTAGGGCATGAAGATTTCTTTGAAAATTCAATAATAGAAGATGCTAATATTATAAGGTAATATGTAAGGTAGGAACTGGAATTATAAGTAGAAGTTCAAATATTGATATTGATTAATTTCGAATCGTTTCAGAATGGTTAAAACTCTAATAAATTCGTAATATTTATGGCGAATTTTATCAGCAGACTGTTTTCTACAATATCACCGAAACGTATTTTGTTTTTTCACCAGTCACTTTATAATCGTCATCTACTATCGCAGCAGTGTTGTAAAATAAAATATTTAACGGTGCCAATATCACGAAAAAAAAGTTCTGAAGTAATTTTTTAGAAAATAGTCTCCTGAATAAAACTAGCTATTTTAGAGATAAATCTAACGAACCTTTTAGCCGTTTTAAGAAGTTGAAAATCATCTAAAATGGAACATCAATATTAATGTTTTTGTTTAAGCTTCCAATTTTTCAATTTTCATATTTTTAAAAAGATCTTTTTAGGTCACAAGTATCGAAATTTGACAAACGGTCATTGAAAATATTTCATGTAAATTGGGTACGGTAAGAAATTTTAATAACAATACGTTGCAGTCTCTGTGGAAGAAATAGAATAGATGAGGAAATAGTAAACCTAGATAAAACTGAGTATATTAGAGAGGTGAAAAAATGTTTCTGGTTGGTGTATGGCGATCATGCGTGTAACGTTCACACACACGTCGTACATTTGCCATAGATAGAGGGGTGTGAGTGTAATTACTTTTTAAATAAATGACGAAATTCCACGCTGCATGGGATGTTATTAATACGGTGTAATTCAAAACTGTGCCAGAGAAGCGCGTCTGCAAGGCAGCTGACTCGGGTGAAATATTTTCCCTACAGGATTGCGGAATCTGAAAACACGCTGTAAAATTAGCCGCAGCTAGCTAACCACGGTGTAAGATGAAGACTGGAGAGAAAAGTTTATTTATAAAATTCAATAACATTTTTTTTGTTCAAATCCACCAATTTTTCCGCATTGTAATACAGTTGAATAAATTCTCACTTGATTCAAGGTAGTATTTTGTTTACCCTTCTTTATTGATAAGAATAAATGAAGAGCTTTCTTTTTTCTTTTTTTTTTTCACTATACGATTCATGAACTATTGCATAAATCTCAGAAAATTATTCCTTTCGGAGTACAAATCCACTATGAATTAAATTTGAAATGATATTTTTTAGATAACCTAAATTCCTTGAATTTAATTTATGTATAAAAATTGTAATAAATTATCCTCGGATTAAAGAAAGGGATTGTAGAAAAAAAAAACAAAAAACAAACAACGTTTTATCGTAATAAATAATTTGTTTTTAACGCTGCCGCAATTCTTTCACACTGGATAAATTTCGCGGATGCTTTTCAATTTCACGAAAGAGCCGAGCTATCCGTCCAAAGACGAATTCTGAGCTTAGGCTCTCGAAATTAGAGAAAAGCCACAAACAAGCTTGCAATTAAGTCCTGGCAGCTCACGGCCGCGTAACTCCTCCAGGAAAACTTCACCAAAATGATTTCTCCATCCTAATTTTGAATAGAAATCTAACACTGACGAGCCTCCCTCTGATGGCCCAACAAAATCCTTTTAGGGATTCTCAGAACCCGACGCAGACCAAATCGACGGCTGTTTCATTGCGACGGAACGAAAATCGGGTTGCTGATCATCCCGGTTTATAATATTCGCGGCTTATCGCAATCGGGTTCAATTTGAATAGCAAACATTTAATTTCTTCTCAGAAAATGAAGCCGAGCGTCAATAATCGGTCCGTTTTTTTTTTTTCCTTCTTTCTCTTTGGCCTTAAACCGATTTTCTGTACATACTTTAGTTGAAAGAACCGAAAGCGATTCTTCATCTCAAGATTCTCAACTCACGCATGTATGATCCAATTTGTAGGTATTACGAACAGCAGATTTACCAGTTGTAAATACCGGGTCGTTATGATTTATACACGAAGTAGATAAAAACGTTTTCCATCTAAGTAATATTTAAATAAATTTTATATAGTTTTCCTGAAGCAGGCTCCATTTTTTGTTTTTCTGATACACTGTTCTGATTTTCTTTTTCGCAAAAACAACAAAAAGCATGACGAAAATAATTTAATGAATTTTCTTAATTCAAACGTCATATTTTAAAAGCTCGAAGGAAAATTATTTCGTCGTTTGTTTTATTTTTTCACTTATGTAAATGAATGTGAAACTTCTGCAGTTACCTGCATTCATACACTTCCATATTAAATAACTCTTCTCTATTAGCATCATTCACGTGAATCTGAACCGATCGCAAATTTTTTTACTTCACTAGCGAACGTTCTTTTCTTTTGCGCTGGGAAAAAATCTTAATTGCCAAAGTTTAAAAAATTGTCCATCACTCATAGCGAATGAAAATTTATCCCCGACAAAAGAATTTCCCAATAGCATAAAGTGGGTGCATTTTTTTTTTTTTTTTATCAAGTCATTGCGAATATATTTGATCACTTCCTATTTCGCATTTTCGCACCAGACTTATTGACTTGTGAAAATGTTAAGTACAAACGCGATACAGTGAACCTAACAGTTATGTACGTTGAGTCTTCTTCCCTTGACAAGGAATTATTAAAGGCAGTATTTCGTGAGTCTATTCGTGCGAAAGTCTAGTGGCACCGTGCTCTCGCATTTTATCGTTATCGAATAGCGAACTGGTTCAACAAGTTGGCGAACCCCGGGGTTTCTCTTTGGGAAAATATCACCACGTTGCATTTCAAGCTCGCCTCGTTACTCTTCGTCGATATTTCATCCCGCAGGATAAATACTCGTCCTTCGGCTGTAACAATCCGATAAAAAATTCACCAACGACTCGCAACGCGGTGCATTAATCGTAATACAGCGATCCGGCGGATTAGATATCGATATAAATAATACCCTGGATAAGGAAAACTAATCATCCTGTTTTCCAGATCGGCGACTTACGCCCCTGCAGTGACAAACAATACTCCAATTAAAATCTACTCCCTGCCGATGTATTGCCCGTTTGTATTCATTACACTGAGACGCTGCAGGCGCCTCGTCGTAGCGTTGAATTAACTTGTACGACTCGATGCTTCTTTTTCTTTCCGAAATCAATGAAACTTCATTATTCAACCAATAATCTACTTCCGCCAATTTAATTATAGACTAGCGACGACCCGTCACCCCTCCGCGTAAAAATTTAATGCAATAAAATCAAAATTCTATTACAGATAAAACAATTTTGCTTACGGTTAAGAATATTTGGATCAAGGTCGATAATATCTGACCCAACCTAACCTAAGCCAACCCAACCTCTATTGATTTGGTTCTAACGAAGTGAAGCTTAAAATCTGACTAGGCGTAGCAGCTATCGATAGAAATAAAAGTAATCGAAATCGGTTCTGAAGTTCTGAAATTATAAGCGAAGATACGTCGAAAGGACTTTCGAGTTTTATTGGAATCTCTGGCAGAGGCGTGGCTTAAGAAATTGCACCAGACAAGTTTAATTTTATAAAAATGCATTTTGTTTTTGTAATCTTGAAATATAATATGAAACTTTTGTTATAAGAAATTTGTAAATTTTCGTATAAACAAGTCCAAGTCAGCTGACGCGATGTTGAATATCGCCGCCGGATAGCGATTTTCTTTTTGCAAAGATCTGCTGGTAACGCGCGCGATTCAACTTGCTTAATTTTTATTGGCTGACATCGAATCTTACAGCCCGAAGCAAAGCTTCGCTGACAAGGAAAAATTCCCTAGGATCTACTGGTGGACAAGTGAGAGTCAACCATAACCTCTCACCTATTAAGAATCGCCTATTAAAAATCGGGCTTTAGAGTACTTTTCGAGTAGAAGACGATTCTCTGTTTCAGAAAGATATGCTTCAAAAATAATAAGACTCGATTGTTCGATTCCTCCATTTTGTACCGAATGTATAATTATGTTCTCCGAACTTTCACGGATGGATTTTACGATGGTTAAATTTGGTCGAGAAAAAAATATTCAAAAGGGGCCAAATTTTGTTTTTACAGTTTTCATTTTATCGCCATCGTATTAGCCTCGTAAAAAACTGCTCAAGAAATAAATTTACCGGCGCCCTAACGCTAAGGCGTCATGGCTCTGAAAAGTTGAGTGTACCCTCCCTTTAAATATTTCTTTTCAATTCCCTTCATGCTTCAAGGCTGCTGAAATTTCAAACGATAAACATTTTTGTATCTGTTGTAAGATCGGTATAAAAAGTCTTTTTTCAGATTTCACAAAGCGTGTGTTTTTACCGATTCGCATTTCAGATTTGACCGACTTCAAATATAAAGTGAGTCAATAAATCATTCAACGTTCGGAATTATTTTCAAACAAACTCATCTGTCCTCCAAAATAGGGATGACAAGAATTTGATCTTTGAAGAATTTGGAAAACGAAATCGACGTTTTCACGAGTGAAAAATGAAAAGAAAAAAATGTTCTTTGAATCGTCGTATTAGGACAAACTGGTGACTGATATGGATTTGAGTTCGCAGCTTTCGACGCGTGTTCGCAGAGATTCTGTTTATAATTAATATTTACCTCGTTACAAGGAGAGTCTGAAAATAAGCCGAATATACGTTCTCACACATTCTGTTATATACGTTCGTGAACATTCTACGTCGATATCTCAGATTGGCTTTATAATTTTTCGACCCAGCATATCTGAAGTATGAGTTCAAGACGTAGAAAAAAACACCACTATCTAAAATTTAAAACAATTCAGAGAAATCTTATGGCATATAAATAATTTTGGACACTTATTAGAAGATAAATAGGAAAAATTAAAAAAATTATCAATATTGGATTGCATTTTGGACAAAAGAATGAACATAAAAGTTCATTATAATAAGGGCCGAAAAATATCTATTCAGAGAGATATTATAATGAGTTTTCATGTTCATTCTTATGTCAAAAATGAAAGCAAATATTTTTTTTCGTTGGGTCGAAAAATTATGAAAAATAATTGCGATTGCGTTTTTCGTCATGTATTTTCGTACGAAAAAATAATAAAGCCAATCAGAGACATCGACGTAGAATCTTAATCGCGATGTCATGGAATGCCGTTTATATGCTTAGTTTAATATTATAAAAGTCAAGCTACTCAGAGAATAACTAAATATTTGCATATGCTGGTAAATATTTTTTCTACATTTGTTTATAACGAAAATAATCGTGTTAAATATTACTTTTATTCGATCAAGCGTTGTTTTAACCCAATCAATTATTGTGTTTCCTGATAGGCTCGTATTGAAACAAATCGTTTTGCATGACCACTGTATTATACAACTGGGGCTGAAATTCTGTTGTTTCCTTTTAACCAAACGGTTCCGCAGCGAATCTAGAGTGGCAAATAAAGCCACAATCGCGTAGTGGATAAAAGATAAAACGTTAAAACCGTAAAACTTTAATGGGTAGAAGTGCTTTTAGCCGAAAAGGATCAAGCTTTTAATTTGTATTACCCGCTACCTGAAAGTGGGGAACTCCCCTTTTGCCTTTTTCCTTTTCCCTTTTCCCTCTTCTCTTTTCTCCCCCTTCATTCCTCTTTCCTCGGGTTATACAAGAGGTGCAGCACCGAATCACTTCTCCTTTTCTCCCAGTCGTTAAAAGTTTCGCACATACTACATGAGCAGAACGGTTTACGCCCGTAATACGTACCGCACGCGTATTTATCAAGAGAAAAATAACCACGGTATGTAACCCCCGGCTGAAATTGTTTAAAGCCCAGATTCTGCTTCCAGCCAACTTTGGTAACGAAGCTTATCATGCAGCCTCCTCGGATTTCTCAGCTTCGTCTTTCTCCTTTTGCGTATCGCCACGGCTCAGCCTTTATCCTTATAAATTTCACAACTCGGTAGCTGGCGGTAAAAACAAAATTTAATTATTATTATAACGTTTTAACGATTTCCTTCTCAAGTTTCCGAAACAACGGCTGGAATTAAAGGTCGCGATTCTTTTAGCGACGTTTCTTCTTCGCTTTGAAAAATCATTAGCTTCGCCGTTATCTTGCGTATAGAATAACGATTGTTGACATGTTTTCTATTCATTGTAGATCGTAGTAACAAGGCAAGGAAAAAAGCGAAACCGTTCTTTTCTACAAAAGTGTCTTTATATTGAGTCTGAAATATTTTTCACATCAAATCTATTTCCAGATGAATGAAAAAAAAATTGTCGCAAATTTACAGAGAAAATTTACCGCGCATTGGCTTGAGATCTTCAACATGCCAAAATTATACGTACGGTATAACAATTTCGAGTTCGCTTATCCGCTTTTACATTGTGGCTTAATCCGCTTAATCGCCGAAGGGTAGAGAAATAGGGTTGAATAAATGTGAGTATGCATAAACGTCCCATCTGCTTTAATATCGCTTCACCGTTGTGACTGTACTGAATATCTACAGCTGTAAAAAATTTAGTTAACATGCCAGAAGAAAGATGTGGAAGCGAAAATGTATACTGATTTTAGTGTGATTCTTAAACAAGAAAATTTCACATTTTCAATTTTTTTTTCACAACTTTCAAAAATATGTCATATTTCGGACAGTTCAATTTCTGAAACTGTTTCAGTTATTCCGATAATGGGTGAGGATTTTCAAAAACTTTAGTGAGTTACTGAATGGAACTTGTATTTTTTTGAGACTTCATTTTCTAAAGATAATCTAGGATACTAGAATATAAATTACTGACTATTTCTGACTAATCGTAAATTGATCAATTCCAGGTAAAAGATTTCATGTTAAATAAGCATCCAGGAACAACTGACAAGATTCTTTTTCCGGACTACTTTTTCTATTGGAATACAATTAAACTTTACGTCTTGGTATTTCCATTTATGATGAAGTGACATTGAAGGTAAAAATCAGACTAGTTTCTACAGAATACTGATTTTTCCTTAGAATTATTGTATGAAAAAAACCACTTTTGGTTTTTCTGCACGTTTTCCGAAAGCACTACGTCGTGAAAAACTAGGACTGATTTCCGAGAAAAATTTGAAATTTTCAGTGTATAGTTCAAAATAGTTTTTCAAAATCTGAACGTATCTGTAGAAGAATATTTTTTTTAGTAGAAAAAAAATTACTCAATATACCTCGATTACTATATTTTGATATATGCCTCATGGTAATTCGACAAAGTATTCCATATAAGTATAAAAAAAAATCTTGAAAATCCATAAGTTTACAGAAAAAGCCCCCCTTAAAACACCACGCCGGTTTTGCAAGAAATGCTGCATTCGAGAAACGAGAGTTAAGAACAACGCTGTCATTGATTCGTGACCGAATGGAAGGAATTTCTGCGCAGCAGTGCGGCTTGCGCGCGGAATGGTGTATATTTACATGCACAAATGTACATACTCGAGAAGAGCGCGGGATGCGGCACCGCTAGTTGTTATCGGGGGATTTACAATGGTTTTGGTAATGCGAACGTCAGCCGTCAACTGCTTGATTGCGTATTGTTGTTTGCATTGTGACCGAATGGCCCGGCCTGCGGAACCGCGTGCAACCAAAGCTCACTTTTGACGCTGGATATGCAAGCAGGTACGAAACTAGAGATTCATCGGTGAGCAGCTTCACCGAAAACTCTCGTACCTCGGGAAAAATTTTACCGAGACGGGCGGTTCCCGCTGGGAGAAAAAACGGTCCACAAAAAGCAATAAATTGTTCATACGGTTCGGATAAAATTCACTCGGATCGAACTAATATGTTTAAATTATCGATGCACTCCTCGTTTTATTATTTTATAACGCGTTATTTTAGACTGACCAAATAACTGCCGTTGATCAGTGAGCGTCTAAATAATTTACATTTTTTCTTCCAGTTCAAATTTCTGTACAATAAATAGCTGGATAGTCTGTCAAATCTTTAATCGATCGCGTTTCAAATCATTTGATTTTTTATATTCAAACTATTCGAACAGTTCTGAAGTAATAATTTTTGGGTATCAAGATTGAATCAAATTAAAACACAAACTTAATGTGTCAATTCAAATGTATTTGGGGAATTCAAATATAAGTCCGATTCCGACCAAAAAACCTTAATTCGAATAGAATTTAAAAAACTGGAGGCAAAAGTAGTTGCAAAAACAATTTCTCATTCGGTTTTAATATGATTCTATCGTTATAGTGAATTGGTAACATTACGACTGACAAGTTTTTTCGGAATATTGAATTTTATTTCGAGCTTCAATGGCGACGTAGATGAACAAGCTAGTTTTATATAAAAAGTTTCGATACTTTTTTGCATACGACACAATCACTCGGTGCTGATTTGCCCGATATTTTAGCAGATAATGAAACTATCGAACTAAATTAGCCTCTTTTTTACATACATCACATTTTCCTAATCTGACCATTTTTCTAGCGATGACAAATGAGCGAGGAACTCCTTTTACTAACGGTCGTACCTAAAAACTTATCAACGCACTATGTTTCGGTAAAGAATTACCGATTTCCGAGTAAATTCCGTTCCTTTCACAGTATCAAACAAATTTCATTGCAACAGGCCAAAGTTTATTCAGACAAATCAATTATTCAGATGATTCAATCCAAACATCAATTATTTCGAGAGCGGTACACTTCACGAATAATTTTCATTCCAGACAAACAGAATACTTAATAGAATCGTATGAAATTTTTACAACTATTTATTTGAAGCATTGAGCCATTGGTTACTACTTTTCAACAATCTTTAATCTCAGTGTACGTGCACTGTCTAAAAAACGCATAAAACATAAGATTCTTAATGTAAAATATTAAAAATCACGTAAGCCTGTTTCGTAGAATTTTAAAATATAGTCGAAACACATAGAAATGTCAAAATGTATTGAAGTCGATCTATAGAAAGCCAAAGTATAAAATCGTCAGAATAAATGAAAGTACAAGGACTCTGACGATTCTGTATTTTGTCTTTCAGTTTTTTTAGCGTTTTTCAGTTGGACTTTTTTATACTTCAACTTTCTATGTCTTGAATGTGTATAAAATAGATTTACAAATTTTTGAAAGTTCGTGTATTGTGATTTCGGTTTTCTGATCTGTCTACATTTTTACACGATCTTTGACTGAAGTTTCATTAAAATTAGCTGAGCTATTCTTCTGCAATTCAAGTTAATGCATAAATAGTAATGCCTATTTAAAAGTTGAAAACACTCCCTAATTCGACACCGAAAGTGACGACGGTTCGAAAAATTCGACGGATGGGTTTCGTGAAGCAGTTAATCTTCGTCTACAGTTTCATAAAAATCGGTAACTTTGTTATCCCAGAATTCCGCAGCACAAAAATTTCACTGACACTCGAATTTGCATTTGCATTCATGATTGAAAATGCTGAAAAAAAATAAACCAATTCTGTGGAACGATAGAACGAATTTTCAAGTAAAAGGTAATTTTTTCCCATCCGAAAGGACATTTTTCGCGACGTTAAATTAAGTAGACACTTCGTTTCACGATTGTTCCTAAAAGAGGAAAATTGGCTCGAACAGTTCGCCGGATCTCCGGCGTCCGACCACCGAGATAATTATGCCAATATTTCGCCTCGTCAAACTGCAGCACCGAATGATAATCGATTAATTGTTTGCTGGATCGACGAGCCCCCGGCGTGCCAAAACCGAGGGGCACGTGCCTGCACAGTGTGCCTTGATAACGAGCGTATTTGGGAGAACAATAACACTCCGGCAACCCCTCAACCGGCAGGATTGATGGCCGACTCCGCCTAGGCATTAACTGGGGAATTTTGATTCAACGATCAAGTATATATATATATATATATATATATAATATATATATATATATATGTGTATAATATGGGGCGTACAGTCGAGGACAGTGATTCTGAGACGGCTGATTTTTCGGACGAGTCGGTTACGTTGGCAATGCTGAATCAGTCCGCAGCGCCACCGACGGCCGGCCGCGAAACAGGCTCAATCTTCGTGTAAACATAGGCAAGCAGCTTGGACTGCATATTCCTTATATACTGCCTGTGTGTAAAACTAAAAGTGAGTCTCTTTCTAAACATTTCATTGTTTATTGAAAAGTCGACGCGACGAAATCCCCGAAGTCAAACCACCGACAGTTCAAAATGCAGAAATATCATAAATACGAAAAGATGACTTGTGGAAAAATACAAATTGAGAACGCAAATGTGTATTGATAAATTTATACCTACATTTTTTTGTTTTTTTTAGAATGGTCAATATTCCAAGGGCAAACTATTGCAATGATCTAGTAAGAAAATGAGGAAAAATTGAAAATATTGAATCTGTACAAATGAATTTTCGCTACATTTAGAATCGATATAATGCCCCTCGTATCGTTTGACTATTTCGTCTTTCGGCTTCTGCTTCAACCTCTATGAACGGCATTCAACTCCAGATCCATGTTCATTACCGTTAGGTTTTTCCCGCAATTGTAGAGCATCTTTGGCGCTATTATTATACGCTACCCTCCCTATTTTCGCGCGTCTCGCCGCCGACAGGAAATTAACTAATCGGAAGAAAAAGTGGGCGCAGCGAACGGGCGAAACGCCCTCTCAATTTTGTTGAACAACGCGTGAGGAACGGATATCGTATTTGAGAAGGCTTACGCTAGGAGAATAGACCCAAATGAAGAGTCCTTTGAGAAGGATGATTGGTTTATAAAATTATTAAATTCGTGAGCGGCGACGATCTCATTGAAAATACAAAACTTGAAAGTGTTGGAATTATTGACTGAAGCTTAGATACAAAACCAATGTTCCATTTCAGAGCATATCAAAATAATTGAAAATCTAGTAGACTCGTTCGATTTCACTCTCCGATGGCTCTTTTTATTCGGGGGAGTATTTTTTGCAAAGTTGCTGTGATAGAATTCCTTTTTTTTTTCAATAGCCAATTCAATATTACTTTTCGTTGATGTTAATCAACATCGGTGTGATGTAGTGAAATTAAAATATTCTCAACGATGCAGGTACCATAAAAAAAGTGTTTCAATAACTTGGTAGAAAATAGTTTCCTGAATAAAAAAGCCATTGTAGAGTAAAATCGAACGGATTTTACTTAATTTGAATATTTTTTAGTCTTGCATTCTTCGAGAAGAGATTTTCAAAGCTCAGGAATATAATAGTTAAATAAATAGTCAGTTAAAGGGGATGGTCATCCTTTTTCACTAGATTCTTGAGTTATCTTTGACTAGCAGCTTTTGATACAAGAAGGTTTGCAAACAACCAACCATTATACTGCTGACAGATGCTAGGTTTATTCTTATTCCAAACTTTGAAAATTGAAATCTGGTCTAAAATTTCAATTTGTAACTCACAAAGTCTAGTTCGAACTATCGAGTCATTCTGATCCCTGGAAAAAACGTATCAGAATACAATGTGTTACAAATATTACCGAAATTGTACAAACAGTTGTGAAATCATCTTCCAGAAAACGTTGACGAACTTAGCTCCGAGTGAAATGACAGCAGAGTTAAATATTTGTATACCATTTTTCAACTTACATAGCTTGAAATAAAATAAAACTAGTATCTTTCACCCGTATAATCGTCGGTTATTTGCAAAGCTTAACTTTCGAACAACAGCTATTCAAAGTAAGTTCAAAAATCAAGCCCGAAAGGTTTACCACACCCCCTAAGACGGGATTCTCTGGAGAGATCAAAGCACAGACGTTGGCAATTACGCCAGCATCCGCACGCCCGGCACGTGGGTTAAGCTTGCATCAAGCCCGACTCCTCGTGGAAGGGTGACGATGAACCGTAGCCGGTAAACCTGGTGCACCTTACCCTCCACAGCAAAGGCTAACATGCAGCGGCGATGAAGCAGCTGTAAGGAGTAAAGTCTAATAAACCCCGGGGATATGGTGTAAAGGATGTAAAACGTCATGAATAGTATAGTGGTTTGAAAATTTATTGCAAACACGGCAATATTCTTCTTTATAAATTGTTCTCAGGTCGTTCAAAATTGTCCAGAATAACGAAAGTCTTCACGCTCCCTTTGTAAAGTCCATCAGAGTTAACTCGAGGTAATAAGAATATTGCTAATAATTCACACGAGATCAATAGCCAACCATTTAATCGGTTTTCACTCTTTTATTTCGTTAATCCGATTTTAGTTTGATTTACTTTTACCTAAAATCTGGAGCGAAAGTAGCCCTTTTACGACCGGCGGGCGGAAAAGTTACTTTCCGGTATTGGAATATGTGGGTAATCATACCAACTGGCAACTCTCATGGCGAATTTTTGATACCAAACTAATACTAATGAAACTCCGTGCAATGATTTTTGGATGCTAGGCTATTGTTTATTTCGAAAGCCGATGGTTAGATTTCGGCATTCTGCTGCAGGTACTGTACAATTAGATTTTCAGGGACTCGGCATGGCGTTTTGTCGACGAGATATCGGCGTAGATGCACGTATCGGACAGACAGACAAAGAGGGTCAGAGAGAGATAGATGCACAGATAGAGAGTTGGTCCATTTATACTGCACATTAGCGAAGTGGATCATTAATTTCGTCATACACAGGTTACGACTGACTGAAATTAATTGCGGATTATTGACGGGCCACAAAACAAAGGGGCAAGTCAAATGGAATTTTGCAAAATAGATTTGATTCCGCAAGGTCTGCTGTCTAACCGAGAGTTTTCGATGAAGAATCCCGACTTTTGTTATCGCCGGATAGACGCCCAAAAATTCCTGGGTTGTAAGAAATTTGAACATGAAATTATTCAATTATCATTCCAGAAGGTTCCTCCAACTTTTTCTCCATTTATCCTGCGATTGTATTCGTCGAGTATTCCGTCGGCTCAACCAAAGTTCATGCACAACGGAATGAAAAATTTTTACAATCATTACATACACACACAAGGTTTTTATTATGATGTATCGCCTAAGATTTTGTTATACACTTGCGGATCTGAATCTTCGGTAATGATGAAAAATGAACCGAATTGCCGACATGAATTTAATAAAATCCAATGGAATGAACAACATAACTTGAATGAGAATAATACATTTTTGTGCATGATCTATTTGGCACGAATGAAAATTGGCCGAAAATGGCACAAAAGCGATCTGATCCAATTTTGAAACTACGAGCAAACGTGACAACGTAATTCGAATCTGCCACTGAACGCGTTAATGTTTGACAATTCGTGCCCCGTCCCGAGTAAGTTGGCTCCCCTGACACGCGGTCCGGTCTCGCCAACCAATGAGGTCCGATCGTTCCGCGCATGCGCAGTCGATCACTCGGCCCGTTCAGTTTCACGGTTTCTTCTCTCGGCCTATGAGCGACGCGGTAAGAAAGGAACGCTAAATAATACAAGCGAAGGTGACATAAATGGGAGGCGAGGCGAGTATAATAGTGGGGTAATACGGAGGAGCAGGCAAGATCGAATTGTGAAAGTTTCTGATTTAAGGATGGGGTTAAAGATGGGCAAAAGCCGCGGCAAAGACGCGGACGAATAGTTAAGTTCTCGTTGTCGCGGGGTTGTCTATAACCTTTGCCGGGGGTTTTGTGTTCGCCCGGGAAACGCGGGCTCCGGGGACAAAGGAAACTTCCCTCGTACGTTAGGCGGCAGACGCGCCGTGACACACGGACGCAGGGGGGCGCCATTGGTTATGGAAGGAGAATATGCCCATATACCGGTTCGTGTGTGCGCCGGGAGCGACGCGGATGCCACGGAGATGTGCGCGGCCCATTGTCCGCAAATATTAATCGCCTTCCGCTAAAGTTCACCTAGGTTAGGTGCAGCCTTGTATCCCCGTGGAAACTTGAACCCGGTATATCCGATACTCGGGTACCAAATGCCTGCTTCTTTTTCTCGTCGCGAGCTCCAATTCTCGAGGAAGCGTTTACTTGAGAATCAAGTTAATGATTTCGATTCGTTAAACACCGATTGTGAGAGAAATTTTTCGATCCGGTTACCGCTCGGTCTTTAACTATTTTCATTTTTTACCACAATCGACAAAATATGGTTCTAGGTACAAAATGAAAATCAGTTTTCTAGCTGTTACCGGAAAGTCTGGTATCCGTTACTATTCTTTCTCATTACGATCGCTGTTGCTATATTTTCTTGCAACTGTTGCGAAAATTTAGTGCTTGTGCAACGATAGATTGATGTTAAAGCCTTGTTTAACTAAAAAAGTAGAGTAAACCGAAAAAACTGACTTGGAATTGCAATTACTAAAAAAGGATCGACAATAACGCAAAATGGTTACGCGTACCTCGTTTTTCGTAATCCCAACAATATTCAAACAGTTTTTTTTAACTATACCTGTTTTACTCAATTTTTCTGGTTACTGTAACAAATGAAATTTTTCTCAGTGAAGTCATTCGAGCGTGCAGCTGTCGCGTAGTGACAGATTTGACGGTATTTACGAGAATCGCGATGATTTTTTCTCAAAACTTAGAACCTTTTTAATTTACTTTGTTCTGCTAAGGCTGAATAACTATTGTACAGATTTTTCATTCGCCCATTTCGCTAACAGACAAGCTTTGAGTTTATGTTTTGCAAATTTTGCAAATTTTTGAATCAACAATTCATGTGATGATTTATTGGTCCTTGGTGACCAGAGCGCACTTTCCGACGTCAAATCCGTCATATGACGAAAAATTGTAAATCTCGTACATATACTTTTGAACCGGTCACGTGATCTCGTGCTCAAAACACCTTACGGACTTTGGTTGGCCAAGGATCGAAACTTTTCACTAATTTTATTACAATACAGTCGTAAATTGAGTATTTATCTAATTGTTTTGCTTATGCGTAAGATACGGGAGATCTCTTTAAATATACAGAATTGAAAAGCCAGTAGATTCTCTCAAATATTTCACTCTATAGAAGGCCCATTTTATCTACATGACTATTTGCTGCCAAGTCACTCAATCAGATATTCTTGTTTCAGAAGAAGCTTCAATATTGTCATCTGCTGATAAAGAAAAAAGACGATAAAAAAAAAAGTTCCGAGTTATTTCGTAGAAGGTAATCTTCTGAATAAAATAAGCCACCATAGAATGAAATCGAACCAATCTACGGTAGATTTTCAATGATTCTGAAGTGATTTGGAACGAAACGTCGATATCTAAGCCTTATTGTATATAATTCGAGTATCTTCTATTTTCGTATATTTAAACAGACCTTCGTAAATTACGAACGTAACAATTTGACGAATACCAGTGTATACGACAATATCGTTAAAGAATCAATGAGAAATGTCGATTTTTTAGTCATTTAATACTTTTCAAATCTTTATAGGTAATTATAATTGATCAAGTATTATATAGATTTCCCAAGACAACAGAACTTTACACTTTATCAAGCTACTCCAACGGTCCTTGTAATTGTTTTCACGTTTCTGGAATTCTTTCGAAAGAAATTGCAGGCAGTATGAAAGAGAAATCCGCACGTTTTGAAATATCGCCGTGCCGTTGAACCGTTGTTATTAATCATTGTATTCGGTTTGTACGTTTTTGGGCACGTGCAGGCATCGCACACGTAGGTGTAATGACACAGATAGGCGAAGCAAACATAATCGCGTGATATTAAAACGATTAAAAAATTTTTTAGCAATTTATCATACCCTTATCAAGTCTGGATGATGAGGGTGCGGGAATTGGCCGTGGCACCTCGTTATGGAAAAAAGCAAAACGTTTACGTATATACACACAGAATAGCTTTCGCACGACCACAGCTTACCGGCTCCGTAATTACGAGCTTAAGCATATCGTTCCACAACAGAGATTTCCTCGAGCCGCCGCTGCAGCTTTTCTCAATTAAAGAATGCAGGCAACGCGCATTCCGCTTCATCCCGCAGTGACGCGGAAAGGCGGCTGACTCGCAATTATATGCGTAACTTTTACACCCGCCAACAATATCCGCGGTGAAATACGGCGGTCCGTATTGTGGCAGGAAATATACGTGGGCCGCGGATAAAGAACCGCAGGTACATTGTGCTCGCATTGCTTCGAAAGTTTCACAATTTCTAAATTAACTGGGATCCGAATGTCCTCGAACTCTGCAGACGCCTTTCAATCGCTCAAAATTCACCGGTTTTGAAAAACTTTGCGGATGATTGTATTGCCGGAAACCAAAGCAACGTCCAGCTAAGGGCTTTTCCGCCGCTGTACCGTACGAAATTTAGCCGAACGCTGATTCAGCGTTTGCGGGAACTCCTCGGATTTAATACCCGCTGCGGCGTGGCTGGTACTCGGATTATATAAGTAGGTTAGTGAATAATTATTACCTGTGGTCTGGACGTCGCGTTTAATGAGAGTCTCGGGCTTTTCAACTGTTCGGATGAAATTATGGGGCTTGATGCTGTTTGGACTGGTCAAGTAGCCCGAAATTCTCAATTATCATCGCTACGAATTTCTGGACTTTGCCGTCGTCGCGATAACTAATCATTCCTGACCTACTTGTCTTCCTGCACGGCTAAACCTACTGGAAACAAGTTTTGGTGGAGGTAATTCATATCGATCCACTGTTGGTTGAAAATATGTGTACACTTTTTAAAATCCGAGTAAAAAGGGGATTTTAGTTTGTGCAATTCATTGTCTCAATTCGCGCAGATTTTTACTGACTCGCAATTAAGGGGTGAAAATAAAGGGTACGGAGAATATGAAAAAGGTCGAGTAGTTCGAAGCCAATAAGAGGCTAAATAAAAATGAGGATGATTAAGCTGTGGATAGAGAAAAATTCGCTTAAAAATACGTCAATGATGTTATTCGTGCCAATGATGGCAAACTAAAATCAAACGTCGTTTCTCAATTTATGAAAAGGTTTCATAATTCGTACCTTAGAAATAACTGAAGCCTGACTTTTTTGATCCGATTCCGTAAACATTTCTGAGCTCGGTTTTATCGCTGATCAAACCCAAAACATTGACGAAATATTGCGTTATATTACAGTTAAGACGCGTAAATGCAATTGTTGGTGAACATTAGTTGTAACTATATAATGTAAAGAAATACTGGGTATAGGATGAACATTTTTCTAGCGTCCAAACTATTCGCCAAAGATCTACAACACGTAAAAAATCCAGACGATTTCACTGAAACCCAACTCCCATAAGATTATTGCGTGGTTCTTTCGTGAGAATTGATCCGGCGGTTTGATTGTAACCCTGTTTGCCAGATACTTGCCAAAAGATTGCATTTCAAAGCCCGGCGTTGTACCTTCAAAAGTGACGAAGCTAGCGACTGCAGTTTCAAAACCGGAAGTAGGATCAAGCGGAAAAGCTTGTTTGCACATCTTCGGGGTAAACACAGTATCTTGTGCAAATTTTGCGAGAATCGGTTCAGCGGTTTGATCGTAACTTTGTTTACCAGAATTCGATGATTATGGTTATAGATCCACTCTTGAAAACGCTCGAAAACTATTTCTGAGGTACCTAAACGTGCTCGCTACGTGGTTCGAGAATTTCTCCTCGATCCAACGTTTGTTTTTTTTTTTCTTCTTTTTTTTTTTTTGCATTGGCGAAAATACAAGGCACTCCGTTTTTAACGATCGCGGCTAATTGTAAGAAGGTGTCGGACAAGACCGCAATGAGCTCATTACCGAACCTCGGGCACAGTGGCTGGTCAGTGTCGTGCCGACGGCACGTGTCGTGGGGTCCGTAAGGCAAAGCTTGAAACGTGCAACTAATGGCTTATTACTCGAAACGTACGGAGGGGAATGAAGTTGTCGGGGATTCGTATCGCTAAATTATTACGTTCACGGCGAGGCGGGTGCGTGTATAAGTGCCAATCCCAGTTCTACCAACCCTGCCCGCCTCCCTCGCCGCGTGCATAATCTGCCTGCCTGACACGCATCGGTCAGGACCTGTCCGTACGGCATGAAATCGTGATTGTACCAGCCACGTATACTTTCCCTGAATTATGCAGCCGACGCCGTGAGCCTCGGACTGATTCCGGATTGACACCTTCCGCCAAACGCCGCGTTTGTCTTCGTCGTCACGCGATTCCTGCAGTTTCGAGCTTTCAACCTAGTTACTGCGATCCTTGTTGAAATCAGAGGCCCACTTGAAAATACGCTGATTGAAGATTTTTGACACGGTGAAGAAGCCCAATTTTTTCAAAATTTTTGTTCTTCTGTTCTTCGTGGTCTTCGTGATTTTACTTTATGTTCTTCACGGTTTTAGTTATTCTCTCATGTTCTTCATCTTTTTATGATTTTTTAAAGTTCTACATCCGCACATACGACCTTTGGCAAATCGTATCGTTCGATCGATCGTTCTGAGCCCAAAATTGTGTAAGACTATTTATTTTCTCACACGATTATTTCGTAGCACAATTTTTCTGTTTTTTTTTTTTTTAACCGACGTCAAGTCCGTTTTTTGACAGATCGGTACTGTAGGAAGCTGTAGCTTCGGAAACATCCTTTTAGGGATAAAGTTCTATTGTACTTTGATTTCCTATATTTAATCAACATTCGGCAGGATCTAGAAGAAAATATGTGCTTGGGAATCATAGAAAAAACTAAGCACTGCTGCTAGATAATCGAATGAAGAATAAAAACGTTCAAACAATTTCGTTTACGAAATGATCGTCCGAAATTAGCTGCGGTTTGGTGAATTTCATTTTTGGAGATACAAAAATCTTGAAGATCGTCATCTTCTTCAACGTCATGTCATCACGTTCCGCACAGTCATCATCTTGTAATTCTTTTCTGCCTACTTCTCGACGTTCTGTTTCTTTGGTATTCCCTTCATATGTTTTGATTTCCGTCACGTTCTTCATGTGCTCCATTATTTTCACTCTCCTCAACTTCTCCATCCTCTTCGTTTCAATACCTATTCTTTTTGATTTTCTTTGCCTCTATCACCTTCGTCTTCAGACTTCGAATACCAATGATCGACGAATAGTGGCAGTAGACAGTGAGTCCGGTCCGTAGATGACTAGAATGTCGACGTTTTCCGTAGCAAAAGTGAATATAACGTATAATAATGATGCAATTATGCCGCTGGGCTCCGAATAATTTTCGGTTAATCGAGATCGGCTTCTGCAGTTTTTCTCTTCGAATTATTTCACAATATGTCACCTAGTTTCTGGTAATTACACAAGTTGGCGGTCGGGATTTTCATCTCGAATGGATTTCTTGAACTAGTAGTTTTCAATTTTTCTTCTTCTTTAGAAGGATATTGGATAATTATAGTTTCGGTAATTCTATCACGCGGTAATACAATATCAGAAATTTGTTGCAAATTTTCAAAGAATGATTAAAGTTCACGTAACACATTTCCTAAAGAGAAATAATTCATACAAGGATTCACTTTAAAACAGAAATTCGGTTGTGAAAATGAGCCGTCAAATATTCGATTATCAGCATTATCCAAATTTTATTAATGAAATCAATACACTATGAACTTATTAAATTGTTAAATCGTGGAAAATAAGACCAAACAAAACGAAAAGCTTTTACAAAAATCGACGATCTCGATCCAACTTTGCAATTTTAATTTCACGGGACTGTCTATTATTGTAAATGATAAATACAGTGAACTTTTGAACGAAAAAACTGATGTAGAAGTCCATTCTATAGAAAATCCGAAACGTAATATCTCATTGTACGTCTTGGAAGGTAAAAGAAAATTGTATCCGAGCCGTTGAAAGATTTTCTACATTGTCCTTGATATCATGGCAAAATTTTTTAAAGTGTTCATTTTCAAGGACGCTGGATTAGGCGAGTAATCTTTGGAGCCAGTTTGAACAATAGAGGTCTCGCGGTGTTCAAGACGTCCAGTAAAACGATTGCAAGACTCGAATCTCGTGCCAAGACTGTGCGTGCGTGCGGAAAACGCGGCAGAATTGCACTGTAACGCAGGTCTAGACGCCACCTGCGTGGGGTTACAATCGGTTTTCAACAGTGGCAAGTAATTATCGTCGATTACCTAGCAAAGATCTGAGAGATGTCGGGTCGTGGCTCGCACGTTTCGGGTGAACATTAGGAAAATTTGTATTCAGCACAGGGTCGTGCGTTTCCCGATCCTCTGCTCTGACCGACGACAGGAGATTAAGGGGATTTGGTCACCCTCTCGTTCTTGATTTTTGAGTCGACGTCGAACAGCTGCTATTCATTCGGAAAACAACCAATTCTCATCTTTAGACCACTGGAAATATTTTTCAACAGTTTTCGCACGCTTCTTACCTTTGATCAGTTTTGTAGAATCATTTCGAACGCCTTCTGTACGTAAAAAAACTGAATCGAATGAACAAAAGTTAGGATGATTACACAGGTCTGCAACCAAAAAGCTGCACAGGTTTTTTATACCGTTTCTTATAGATTTTTACTCACTAAAACCGGGAAAAATATTTAAAACATTCCATCGCGTCAGGTTTTCTCTTGAACTCGTCTTTGTAGTTTCATTTAGAGTGAAACTCCCGTTAAACTCGAAATGTGGTATCCTATTCTTGATTCCGAAAATCCTATGCAAAAGTGATTTCTTACTTTCTTTTAATATGTATTAGAGTAACAAAACATGGAAAGCGAAAGCATGTTCGAAGAAGTATCAAAGAGAAGAAGAAAAGGTTTCATAAGCAAAAAGAATGAACACGTAATGATGAATACGTTTCGTTAAAACATTATTTGTTTAATTTTATAAGAAATATGGTTTAGTCCATTGTAATAAAATGATGATTTTTTCATTATTGCTAGCCTTTTTTTTATGCAAACACCTTGTATTTTGGAAAAATACGGTACGCGATGGAGAGAAATGGAAGTCATGTTTGGATTCACTACGCTCTAAAATATAACATTTACCAAAACATCGCCCGCGGTTGAAATAAACTACTTTTTTGCAGACCTGCGTCATCTGTAGAATCATTTTCCTCTGCCTGCGAAGGAAAACCGCGAGCCACAAATCGACCACACAGTTTTCAAAATTCGTGGAAATATTCTGTTTCGTTCAGTAAAATTGTGGTGAAACAACAGCAAATGTCGAGAATGTAAAATTGGAAAACCGCTTGTTGTTTTATAGCGTCAAAGAGTTGGCGGGGGCGTGTTGGGTGGTTAAAGTAAATGCTGCATAATATTAAGTATGCTAAAGCTGTAGAATGTATGAGGGGTGGATATGTTTCAGGGCTGCGTAGCGGCCAGAGGTGAAATTGTAACAAACGAAATTCCGGCTGCCTGAGTAAGTATTAACGTGCATAATGCATGCGAACGTGGCTCACGAGTGATTGCATGTATATTGCAGACGTAACGAGGAATAAACATCCATTTGCATATGCATCGGAGGCGTGTGTGTGAGCCGAAAAATGGGACTGACGATTCGACCTATTTTGTTTTCACTGTTTAAATGACGACACCTTCAACGGGTAACAGCACTGTCGATTTGTCGGCGCTTTTTGATGTTGTCCGTTACCGGAAGAAGAAAAAACGCAGGTGCTTTTAGATTAACGCACTTTTAGCTATCGAAGGAAATAAAAATACTCTTGTCGTCAAGATACTTTTCTTTTTACCGCACGTTTTTCGCAATTTCATTGAATTTCTGCACGTATTCAATTTATAACGGTACAGTCTAGTTTGGTTATGAATTATTCACGTTCCTGCAAAAACAACGCGTCAGGATAGAATAAATGTGTACTAAATTTCGTAAAAAACGGTGAACATCAAATTTCGTGAACTCCGTTCACGCACAACTGTGTGAAATTCTTTTCGATGATATGGTATGCGCACTAAAAACAATCGTGCTACGCCTGCAATTGTAAGACTTTCGAATGGACGATTTTCACGCTATTTTTCTCACAGTGAAGTCACTATTTTCAATCAAACTGTCCACATATTTCAATACAGCCTACACTCAAATACTTCAAATCGAAAAATTTATAAAAATAAGAAGGTTTCTTGGAAATCAAATCATAATTCAAGGGAACTGGAATGACAGAAATATTGCTTCAAATACTAAGGAATGACCAAGATAACTGGAACATTGTATATCACTTGTAATCATACGGAATGGATGGAAATCGTAAAAATCGTTCCAAGTCTTGCGATAATCGTTGAATGTTGCATTTCATCGACATTCCAACGACTTACACCTTATTCCGTGCTTTCAATGATTTACACCGATGGCGGGTGATTCTTTTTTTTTCTGATACCCTGTGAATCTATTCAACCTGGAATCGTATATAAAATCTCTTGGTGTCTGAAACCAAAAATCAATGAAAACCTCACAACAAAGTTAAAATCAATAGAAATCACTTCTGCAAATGGCAAAAATAATAATGAAACGGAGTGACTTTTCTCCTCTTCTGTAATATTCCGATCTTCAGAATTGCACGGTTTTTTTAACATATTTGAAATTCGTCGCGAGAGGCACATTTCAGACTTGTGTGTGTGACTTGTTGACATGTGCACATTAAACATCCGTTTGTGGGTATTAATGTGTGTATATCATCGTACATTACATTATTTTTACCGATTAGTTTAGTCGTTAATTTTTTAACTCGCCTGAAAATTTTCGAAATTGTACTCCTGCTAGCAAATTTTTCTCGCTTAAATATTAATATAATTCTTTCATATCATTTAAAAAGAACGGCTGGGCCGTGCTAATTATCAAAAATAATGTAATATACGATGATGTACACACATTAATAGCCACGTACAGATGTCTAATGTGGACATGTCAACAAGTCACACACACACAAGTCTGAAATATGCCTCTCGCGACGAATTTCAAATATGTATATATTCAAGGCACACGAAAACAAAACAATTTCAAATACAGGTGATGAGAGAAATTAACGACACTGTAATCAGGACGGCTAGGTGGTCTAGCGGAGTAAGTCTCCGATAAAGCATCTCTAGATACCAGATTCGATTCTTGACTCCGTCGTTAATTTTTCGACTCAGCTGAAAATTTTCCAAATTGTACTCTTTCTAGCAAGTTTTCTTAACGTTACCCTCGAAATGTGCACCGCATAATTCTTCTAGTCGGCTGATTGCGACCCAAATTTAAAAAATGTAGAAAATTGTGAAAACCTCAAATAAAACAGGCTCGAGGTAATCTGAAATCCAGTTTCACAGACGTCCACCCCTTTTCCTCGACGCCGAAAGCGCACGCCGTTCTTTTAGTATTCCCAACGGGCTTCCGAGGTTCGCGTCGGCTCGCGGTTACTCCGCCTGCATGATGGACGACCCCGACGTCTTCTGGGAGACGTAATAGATTCCACATCAACCACTTACATTGTCTCCTGACCCCGGCAGGACTCACCCTGCAGCATCCCGAAGCTCTCCGCCGTCTCTTGGACTCCTGGCCCTGATTCAGATTTCAGGGGGGGTGAAATTACCAGGCTAATTGCGCCACGCTACGATCACTTTAAAAATGATTTATCTCATCTCTTGAATATCTCAAACATGTCTCGTCTCGTTTTATGAAACTTTATGGTATTCTTATTAGGGCAGTGCGATTGATCGATTAATCGTAGGGCTTGAAATTTGAGGCCTAATTTTTATCGACGATCATTGTGTTTCTTTGGCACAAGTTTATGGGTCTGGACTCAAGAGAAACTAGCAGGGAAAAAAGATCGATCGCGATACTTTTCATCACCATGAAAAGCAAAGGATCTGTCATCGGTCTGTCCGACAAACTTCGACGATAATCTTGAAAACGGCCGAGTGAAAAGTCTGAAACTGATAGGACTTGGCAGCCAATGAAAAAGTTTTGAGAGAAGAATTGGAAAAAAGAAACTTGGGAAAAACTAAATATTTATACATTTTTTGAAAATAAATACACCAACTGGGAAAAACGTAATCGTTCATTACGAAAAAGTAATTGAGAAGAAAAAGTACAGGTTTGTCGGTAAAACATTGAATATCCATTTATTTCTGCTAAATCCGGAAGTTCAAATTAAACGGGACATGGCAATTTTCCATAACCGTCATTTGACTGTAAAACCACGTAAGTTTCAAATTGTTTTATCAAGCCGTTTCCAAGATCATCGCGGAAATTCGAAAACGTAAAGATTCGTTGAAATTAGAAAAAGTGATTTTCGATGGAAGTCAATACTTTTTTTAGAGAAGTAAGTTTGGTTTAAGTATAACGACATAACTCGTTTCCAAATTTATTCGGCGTGATCAAAGAACTTTCAACTTCATTAGATTTAAATGTTTAATCACCATAAAGTAAAATCCCATTCAATCGAATGAAGCAATCAGTAAAAGCTCCTCGTACAAAATAATTGGGGTTTATTTTTACTCCGATATATATGCGGCTTAGCGTGCCTGAAAAATTGACCAAATTACTGCACACTTCTCAATTTTTTATCCACCCCGCAAACAGTCGTAATATAAAAACTGTAAAAGTAGAATATTCGTCGATAATTTGTTCATTTGGTAGTGAGTAACAAGTTTCCCTCTCTATATATGGGGATTTCAATGCATTGTTTTTTGTATGAAGAAGTATAAAAATACTATATTCAGCGGTTCTTTTGAATCCAAGTCATTGTTTTCATTGGACGAAACAATAATTAGTACAATATTAAACTCTCAGTGAAGATTTACTTTCAATAAAAAAAAAAAATAGTAATTCCAGTGTTTTTTTTCATTCCCGTAACATCAAAATTATTCTTAAAACATGGAATGTCATATTTTTTAATAAGCACGCATCGAGAGGGTCTACAATTGTTGAAATCGTGAACCACGTTGGCAAGCAGTCACTTTAAAATTGTCTGAAATCACTGGAAATCGCGTGAAATCGTTTTGCCATACCACACTGAGCGAAATTCAGTAAAAGAGGTATCGTTAAAAAAAACTGTTTGAATATTGTTGAAATTACGAAAAACGAGGTACGCGTACCAATTTTGCGCTATCGTCAATCCTTTTTTGTTAATTCCAACGCAAAATCAGTTTGTTCGGTTTACTCTACTTTTTTAGTTAAACAAGGCTTTAACGTCAATTTATTGTTGCACAAGCATTAAATTTTCGCAACAGTTACAAGAAAATCTAGCAACAGTGATCGTAATGAAAAACAATAGTAACGGATACTAGACTTTCCGGTAACAGCTAGAAAACTAATTTTCATTTTGTACCTAGAACTATATTTTTCGATTGTAGTAAGAAAAATGGAAATACTTAAGAACTGAGCGGTAACCGGAACTAAAAACTATTCACGCGTATTCACTCGTTGAACTTGCAAAGCAGTTTGGAAAGCAGTTACTTTAAAATCAGTTGAAATCGCTTGAAATCGTTTGAAATCGCATGAAATCGTAAAAAAAAATCCCTTGGAACTGCTTGAAGTCATTGAAATCACAGCAATCGCTTGTCACCCGATCTATGACTGATTACCGCCTCGGAACGCGTGCACAGGGAACAAAACACAGTCGATTAAAAAACTAAAAATGCTGATAACGATTCTTGGAGAGAGACAGAGAGAGTAAAAGTACGAAACAGTTTTTTCGCGCAGACAGCGTAAAAACCGCAATAAGTACCAGCGGTAAATTCTACAGTTACAGCGATGTGCGGTCTTCGGTAATAATTTAACAGCGCGGCGGAATGATTCGGGTGCGAGCAAGCTGAGAGGACCGGGAACCTCATCTCCGACGGAGACGCTATTTCCGTTGGTTGATTGGAAATCTTATATACCGAAGAGATGAGCACATTGTTGGATCTCTGGGAAGAAGACATTATGCGATATTCACGCGAGAGGAAATATACTTCTCGATTTTTCGAGTAGCTGCGGTTTACCCGCCGCGGTGCCGCATGTTTTTATCTCTGGGGTGAATGGCTGCCTCGATAGTAATCTTCCATTAAATTGTGAAGAGATTCTTCTCCTTTTTTCTCTCTGTTGCCTTTTCGATAGCGGTGGGAGGGAGGGGGGGGGTAACGCAATTCATTCCGTAATACGGGAAAATATCGAACAAAAAGTAACGAGAATTTGCTGAGTAGACAAATCTGTGCTATATAACTACGGTCCGCGAAATCAAATTGATCGCGATGCTGATTAGGGAACAAAATTAATAAGGAGCTTGTTTTTGTTCCTTCTTATTGGAAAATAACATCCAAGTATCTACGCAGGGTTGCTGAAAGCCGAAGCATGCAATCAGCTTTTCAACTTCAGGTAATTTCTAAGATTTCGAGTTTTACTGAGTCGAAAATATCCAATCGAGGATTAGAAGAGTAAGATGCTACTGCAAGATGTAGTATGTAGAACCGAATGCAACAGGGAAGGAACGCTGGTTGAATAAAATTTTGCAAAATGTAAGTCAATTACGTATAAAACAAGTGAATACAAGCTTTGAAATTCTTTTAAAGAACCGAAAGAACAGGCTTGATGTTGTAAACTTACAAAAATAACAATAACTGATGAACAAACATAATGATTGCAAAGAAAAAATTGTCTAACGAGGTTGAGCTTGGAAAACGTTATTAAATGAATAATTTTTTTCCTAATTTCGTTACTTGTGTAACTCAAAAACAACTGGACTGATAGAGTCCAGAATCTGTTCAGTACTAAATTAAAAAGATCAGATCCGATCTGTTCTCGAGATATTACCATATATATCATTTAAAAATTTGATTTTTTTTTTTAATTCTGCTATACAAATAAATATAACAAACCTCTTAATTTTTTTGCTTCTCTGTTTGATGTAAGGGTTTGGCTCGGATGAATCAGTCAAAGGACCAAACTGAGTCTGCGGGAAGAAAAGATATATTGGAAAAATAATTATAATAACTGGAGTAACATAAGAAAATTAATGGAAATTGGAAGAGTAATCGTGGTTTTGTAACGTAGCGTGAATAGCTCTGTATTGGAAGAATCTGAAAAGTAAAGAAGCAGTATTAGTTCGTTGTTGATTGAGCAGGTTTGTCCAGAAATGTAGGCACAAGTTGGTTATTTTCAAAGGTTAGTAGACAACATATCCCGACTTCAAGGAAGTAGTACACATAATGCGTTTCACGATTGTAAACGAACGAGTCGGTTATAGAAAATAGCGCGAACTAGGCGCTGCGGACAAGATTGCACGAACTTGGTGCAATCAAGTACAGTGCATGAATTAAATGCTCTCAAAGAGGTTGCACAAACTAGATGCCTGAACGGACAATGCACGAACTCGGTGCGGTAAAGTAAAAGAGGGTACTCATCGTCAACCTGTGATTGAACCGACACATGTGGTCTTGTGACACTCAAATCTGATGTCGACTCGGCGGTGGTCGGACTAGAAGTGAACGTCGCTCCGCGGTGGCGCTTTTATAAGAAGTGGTTGCTCGTATCATGGAGCGTTCGGCAGTCGTTCGGTGACGTCAAAATTCTGGGAATAGCGACTGACAGATTATCTGCTCCCTTGCCGAATTATACTCTTAGGTGATCGTTCGCTCATTGTAGGCGGAAGTGAATTCGATAGCGTAAATTTCTACATACAGAAATTTATTAGTTCAATCATAATAGAAGAAAACATGTAACTGTAAGGTTATTAAACATTCTCTCTTCGATAAAAGAACGGAAAGTGATAAAAATCTGAGTATTACACAGAGTTTAAGGAGCGATACAATACGACATATAAATACCAGCGACATGTCGAATTCGAGATACGGGGTCAAGTTTGTGCGCTGTGTGGTAAAAACCTACGCGAAATATGCCACGCGTATACGTTCTTCGGGGGAAATCGGAAGGGCTGAAATAGGCGCGATCATACCAAGATAGAAAAAATTCCGGTCCCGGTAGACGATCCTGCGGTACCGCGGCTGCCCGAAGTCACGTGGCGATGAGTTACTTTATGACTGACCACGGAGATCGAACCGCGAGTGGGCGGTCCTCAGGATCAAGGGCGAGATAAAGGGACGGGTCGAGGCAGAAAGGGTTGAATTCACCCCGGATCCAAAGCCTCGGAGATCCGGCACGTAATCTCATGTCTGGACAATGCCGATCCCGCCCCCTCCACCCCCGTTCTATGCCCCGCGTACCTGCCCCCTGGCTCGAGCGATTCGAACCCCATGAAATATTCATCGGGTTTCGAGCCGAGTCGAACGAACGAACGAACGAACGAACCCGGGACGCGGAGCCCTTGCCATTCGCATCCCGAAGGGATGAAACGGCGGGGAGAGAGGGGGAAAACGATTCCGCTTTATATTCGCAACTACGCCAGTCATTTGAAAGTCAAACTGTTTATACACCGCACGCTGCACTGCGCGAAGTTCGCGCCGCGTCGTATTCCGCTTCCTATTCCGATATGCGATTACCATTATGCCAGACATCTCGATCCCACCGAATATACCTACCCGTGTAATCACCCCCGATTTTTATTCACTTTTTATTCCAGCCGTTATCTTTGACGGCTTGCATGCGCGATCGGCAATTCTCCGTTGCTCCGAGTGATCGAAAGTAGCGCTGTTAGAGTCTCGGGAACCAAACACGGACCCGTCCATAAGCTGCGTTACCTTTTAAAAATGAACGATTTTTGTTTTTCCGACGTTGTTTTATTGTCTATGTTATTTGAATTTGAAAATAAGACTGTCGTCGAAAACGTAACGTAACTTTGAAGCGAGGTTGTAGACGGGAGGGTAAAAAGCTCGAAACTAATAACGTGGTTTATGGACGTCTCCAAACCCAAATGCGCATGCTCCGAATCACGTGACTCTATTCGTACATTCGACTAATTCATGCCGAGTTTTTCGTCGACTCGTCAGGCTGACCAATTACTCACTTGCCGCCAAACGCTAGCCACAAAAATGCCGAAGTATCTCGAGGTTGTGTTAAAATTCTAATAGGTCCTTACAGAGATCGGATACAGAGCCCGTAACAAATATCGATAAGACCTGATTCGACCATCCGAAATTTTAAACACCTGGATCTGATTTAAGTCAACATAACCTCGAAAGGCTTGCGCGTATCAACAGTTCGCGCCGCGGCTCAACCTAACCTAACCAAACGGAGTTGGCGGGCCTGTCTAATAGTAAGCACATCGCGCATGCGCAGTCAGATTTTCACTTTCCCTAAACTGTTAAGTACGGTACAAGTTCAACCCCATTGGACGTCGTCGCTTGCCTCCGGCACTAATTGCAGACAGTCTTGTTTTTCGCTTTGGAAGTCGATTCACGTTCAGTCAGCTGGGTGAATCTTAAGCAGTGACATTGTTACATTCCGGCCAATAATTACGGCTTTACCCTCCCTGTGCCGTAACTTACCGACGTGCAATTACCATAACAGAGCTTGACATGCTCGTACGGTAGCTTTAAGATCCATATCGATCATGATTCGGTCACCACCTCGGTGTGCGATCGTCTTGCACCCACAATCTGCATACAACATACCATCCGTTATTTTGCAACCAAGCTTACATTCGTGTAACGCTATGCAGTAGATGTATAATTTTCATTATTAACTTTATATCTTGAATCGCAATTCGCACAACTCAGGATAATAAACCTAATGGATGATCAATTCCGGAAGCGTCATTCTCAGAACTCAAAAATGAATTCTTGCAACTAACTTTCCCGTCACCACTGCACCGATTCGTCTCTTCAAGACAAATAGTCTTGCGCTGACATAGCTAAAAACCAGTCAGGAGTCTTTTCGAAACGTCCTACTGTTGAACATCCTTTTTTGGGAACAGACTGATGCAAGAGAGAATCATTTTAGACACCAGAACCAACAGAGCTAAACTAAAAGTAGAAGAAATTCAGAAATCAGAACATTCGGAACACTTTGAAATTTCGCGCAGTTCAGATCATTCTAAAGTATAAAACACTAATATTCGGAACCTTCGAATTTCAGTATAACTAAATAGGCGAATAACAACATCGTAAAACCAAACCTCGAAAATCTATTCAAAAAACATCTTATTGTTAATATATTGCATCTCTTTTAAATTGAAGTGTCGTGTAAAACGAATTATTTCAATCACGCACAGTGATAGTTGGCACGACTTACAACATGATTCCAGATCAAGGCAGGCTGAATGAGAAATCAATACGCGCAGATCATCAAAGTTCGTGAACCGAAGCACCACGAGGTTTGTAAATCGAGCTTAAGTCGAAAATCACGCAGTGAATAAATGATTTCAGTATCTGTAAGCTTGAAAATGAAATCTCGAGAAGTTTTATCTTCCTCTCACTAATCTTTGAAAATTATGAAACTACTACGAATTTGTCTTTTGAACGTTTCAGAAACTATCATTTGTAATCACAAATACATCCCATGATAGACTTACATCTAAAGTCAATTTCTTTCTGAGCTGTAGGTTCTTTCTTTTTTTTTTTTTTGTAGAATTTCGCGACACTAATCGGAAATAAATTAGTTTCAGCAGAAAAAGGAACCAAGAAATTAATGGTTTCCGAACAGTATATGCTGAAATTGAATTTTTCGTCAATTTTAAATTGAAAACTTGTACGGAAGGTAAGCAGAAATATTTCCCGGCAAGCTGGAAGCCGTCGGCAGTTTCGAGTGTTGATACTCACCCTTGCATACGATTGAAGCATTCTAAAAATCACGATATTGGCGACTAGATAGAAATTATGTGGATGCTCGGGGCTGGAATCCCGGAATTTTTCAATACTTTAGTTTTTTTTTATTGCTTCATAAATGTCAGCGGAGAATTTATTATTTTTCGTATATATATATATATATGTCCAATGTCCAATATATTGTCCGAATATTGAAATTGTCCAAGGGCTTTTACGCGTTTGTAGAAGCAACTAGTCACATTCTTTGAAAAAAAAAAGAAGAAAATATGTATTCATTTTCTGTGCCCTCAAAGCATCTCGATCCTGATTATTTCTTTTCTTTCTATTCTTACATTTGTCACGGATCTCTACATATTGAGTTTCCGTAATTCCGAACAGCAGGACACAGAAATGACGGAAGGATAGCCAAATCGACCTTTCGATTTGCTCTTTAGTATGCAGGTATATGAAATCGAGTGTAAGTCGCGCACTTTCTTTTCATATCACGTAGGTATTATTTTACAATGAAAAATTGCGAAGACGTTTCAAGAGCAGAATCTCAAGACTTTGAAGATTTTCGCTCTACAATGAGGATGAACAACTTTTTTAAACGTCTAAAAAAGATTTTCAACGCAACGGACAAAAAAAAAAAAAAAAAATTGCAATTATATTGAGTCTGTTTTACCCTGTTGTATAACATCTGAAATAAATTTTCTTGTAAAAGTATTCGTTACGAAGAAAACGGAAAAGAAGGAGAAGCAAGGTATTAAATAGATTGCGTGAGGGGGAGAGAGAGAGAGAGAGAAAGAGAGAGAGAGAGAGGGAGGGAGGGGAAAAAAGCTTTCAGCCTTAGCACCACCGTCCCACTTTCTTTCCGTAGAATGTTTGCGAGCAATCTTGCTGTCGCGTTGAAAAGTTACTAAGTATCATTTAAACGAGAGAAACGATAAGTCGATCGCCTCACGGGCCTCTTAAAAATATTTCGCTCATCCGAAAAGTGTGTGGAATCGAGATTCCCCGCGAAAAATTAATGAGACAAGAAAAAAGTAGCGACGCGATGAACGGAAAACCTCGCTCTTTTTCCCGAAGACTGTGGCCGTTCATTTTTCAGAAATGTAGCGGGCGGAAGATTCTCAAATGATAAGCACCAAAGATTTCTGCCACATATTTGATGCGATATATGCATTCCAGCTAAATCGTACAAATTATCTGTTTTTGAAATGTTTCGACCGTCGTCATTTCGCAACCGGAAGTTGTGAAATATTGATTACGCAATTGTCTAGCCAAGAAGTTGGATGCGGTTGTTTTCTCTTTAAATACAGAATTCAACAGTGTTTTGGTTGAAAATTTAAGGAACAACATACGAAATCTATAGTTGCAAGACATTGAGAGCAATATTATACGACGTTCCTTCGAAAAAGCAGATTTTTGAACAAAACCAACGTTTACAATAACCCTTTCGAAAACTTAGAGCCGAAGGATCTTTAATTCTTGTATTCTTCCCGAATGCGATTCTCAGTATTGAATGGAAAACTTCGGTCAAATTTTCATAAGCACAAATTTTCTGTTTTTAAACAAACAATGTAAAATCTAGTGGAAAATACCCTAAATCCTATAAAATTTTTCCAAGCTTCTGTGACAGAAGGAACCTTTCAAAAAAAGGAAGTTTCAAAATATTTCTAGCGCCTAAATTTCCGTCGAAAAATATTGAAATTTTTCGTTAAACAAATAACAATAACAATTTATGAGCCTTGTGGAAAAGAAAGTATTCATCAGATTTTTAAACTGATTTTAAGATGAAAAAAAAATTCGTTGGTATGAAAATTCCACCCAAGTTCCCCCTTAAAATTCAATTTTCAATTTTCCTAACTTTCTTGCATTGGGATTGTTTCCACACCAAATTACGAAGAAACTCTTGTTACCAAAAACCGGCTCCACGCAGGAAATATACTCGTTCCAACCATGTGAATCCGAAAGAGATCCGGTTCCTGAGGGAAAAAAAAACCTACTTTCTCGGCCTCTTAAAGCTCGCCGGAACCGCTTGCGACTCAAAGGTACGCAAGTATATCGGAGTTATTAAAGGTCCTTGTGAGTCTGGTGTGCATTGCGCCGAGTTCTCGAGAAACCCTTCGAAGCGACGGGGCAACATCAGCAGCAGCAGAAGCAAAAGCTCGCGGGGGTCGCGAGTTCCGAGGGTGCTAGAGAAATCTTGGTTACTCGGCGTAAATGACAGCGCGGGGTACTCGGCATAATGAGGACGCTAACCCCGGTGCTCGAAGCGTCTCTCTCCCTCTCCCCCTCTCTCCCTCTCTTTCCCTCGTCCTCTCCTTTCCGCAATTCCGCTTCGGCATCGCGGCCCCAGGCTCGTTCAAATATTTAACAAACCCTCTCCGCCCCCGTCGCCACCTTGTTATACATTATGCACAAAAGCCTAACGAAACGTCCGCGTCTTCCGTACGAAAGAAGCGGCAAGTTTTCGACGGAAAGAGAGAGAGAGAGAGAGAGTCGTCGAAGGGCGAAACGATTTTACGCCCTTCGCCTCCGAGGCTTCTCTCCCGCACGTGGGCTTGGTACTTCTCTTCTATCTCATCTTATTCTTCTTCTATTGGAGACTCTTCAGACGAAGAGAAAACCGCCCTCCCGGCCACTCGCTCAACGATGCATTCCATCGCTCGCTAATCTTTCCGCAAATCAGAAGCACCTGTTGCGGTTTGCTTACCGTTTTCAAACACCCCGGAAAGTTCTGAATTCGACAGCTTCTGTACTATATATACCTAGAATACGTTGTTTTTTCAAGGAAGGGAACAAATTGCGAAGCTCAATCTAAGTATCGTAACTGTCAATAATCTGTTTTTAGGTAACGATTTTAACTGATTTTAATGAAAAAATGTATTCCGACCGTTAATTGAAATCTGTCACGCGCCATTTTCGGCTATCAAAATACTTTGAAATCACAACTTTGTTAATAAAACAAGGCAAAAGTATGTTGTGGCGATTTATGCAAAAGATATTTTCTTCTTCTAAGGAATATTCGATGTGCCGCTGTTTTAAATTATGAGTAAGGGAAATTGTGAACAAATTAGAACACATATCGACTGATGGCAAAACTTCACGCTACAAATTACGCCAAGAATTGTATAAAATCGTAAGGGATGCTTTCTTAATAGGAATCAGTGAATTTTTACACGCATGCCTAGTTATAAATATACCGACCAAAGCCTTTCCGGTGATATACTTCTGATTCATATTAAACATTTTTGAATCTCGATACTTTGAAAGTGTGAAATCTTTCGCACGCGTACAAAACTTTCACCGAGATATTCAACAAAGCGATTACTTTTTTTATACGATCTACAGAGAGAAACGGGCTTTCACACGATAGAATGATAAATCGTCCAGACGCATTCAATTTCGCGAATTCATTCCAGTTCGCTAGATTCTCGTGAAAATAATCAGTATTTAGCGAATATCATATTGCGGCTTCTGTACCTCTCTGGGAAAAATTTTTCCATCTCATTTTACAGACTTCCCTGTAACGTGAAAACGACATCATTGATTCGACGAGTTTATTTCGCACACGTCACGTCACAGAGCTTGAAGAGCTTGATCTAAATCGTGCCGAATTAAGCTGCCTATTCCTTAGTATAACGAAGCCTACAACACAGAAATCGTAATTGCAGTGATTTGGGTTGCATGAAATGCTCAATGCATAAATACGCACACTCGTGAGTCCTTCGCACACACACATTTTGCCCGGGCTTCTTTTGACTCGATGAATTCCGTGCGGGCTTCGCTAAAATTAACTTTTACGACGTTGGACGGTCGGCAAGTAGAAACGTATGCAAAGCTTCACTTATATACCGCAGGTAATTACGCGGCGGAGCTTCCGCGGTATTTCCATTTTATAATTTCCGCCTTTCGGTCAGCGCAGCGCCTCCCACCGCCTCATTGGCCGGAGCTCTCGCCTCGAATCGAATCTCGTGCAACTTTGTATCATGCCTCGTTCCTCCCTGCACGCTACCATCTAACTTCCCCCGAAACCATTCGACAGGCGATTTAGCCCGAACCCCAGGATTCGAAGGTGTTGATTGCATCCCGAGTGAAAACGCGCGTGCGTTTGATTCAGAGATTGTCAAAGTCTGGCTACATGGGGAAGAAAATTGATTAAAAGAAATCGAATCATTTCCGCGTCAGCCGCGGTCGAGTCGAGATTCGACGCGTCTACGCCCCGAGTTTCCTCACTTTCCAGCAGCACGTTAGCCGCCCGATTAAGCTCTCGCAGGAAGTGATTGTCTGAATGGAAATGGAACAGTTCAACGCCGCGTCGCTTCGTTCGCCGGAATTCCGTCTAGCTGCGTTCAGCTCTGCCAATTAGGAGGACTGGTGCCCACCTGCAACTCTATCCGCGTCTCTCTGATTATTTCCAAAGTCTAACTTCAAACTTACACGCTGCTTCCTGAACGCCGGATAACTCGCCGAGATTCTGACGAACCGGGGCTTGATCTCGGGTCGGAAAATCTTGATCAAGATTTTCATCTAGGCCGCAGAGCTTTCAACCTACTTCCAGCAGTCTTTCAAAGGGTACTAAATTACCCAAGTTTCATTTAGTTCCCCCTTCTTTCATTTCCGCTCTTTTGCCATTTCTTTTCTCTTTTTTTTTTTCCTTTCATTCAATGTCCACCATATTTACAAAACTGCTGTATCGTTCGAGTGGCGCAATCTTTCAAATTCTAAGGTGAAATTTGTAACCTGTAAGGTGATGCGGCTCACGTTATCTAAATCAGTCTATCTGTCGTTAAAAAAATATCAAATTATCGAGTCGCTTCGTGAAAATAAATACGATCAAGTCTCAAGTCGTGTACAAGTGTTAATCTTTGTAATTTCCCGGCAACGTTTTCAACTCGGGAAATTTCCACGCCAGTAAGCGTGTTTCTCAAAAGTATTGCAGGAACGACCCAAGACTCACGTTCGCTTCAGACACCTGTGTCTTTGAAATCTTCTCAAAACGAACTTTCGGTACAAGATTCGGGCAAGAGACGCAAGGCAGGTCAACCTACGATATTGCATAAAAGCGTTTACCCCGCAGCCGAAAGGCAAAGCGGGATAAAATAATTCCGGCGTGAATCTTTTTCGTAAAGGCATTCCTTGAGCGACTTAAGTATGTTTATAGCTACCCTGGAAGGGTCGGGACTCCAAGGGCCAAGACAACGCGTTATAGCGAGTGACCGCCCCGAAAGCGCTTTGAGCCGTCCGCTCTACCCCATTCGCGGATACCTCAGTGTTCTTGCTTGAGGCGTTCGGCGAAGGCCTGGCAAAGTCGATAACGCAGATCCGTCCGCCTGTTGTATTCCCTGAGTATTCTTCATGTTATGTTCTTGTAAGCCTTGGAATCCTTCTAATGCCCTGTAATCGCATATAATCTTTGTTAATCTATAAGTAACTCCTTAAAATCTTTTGTAATCCATTTGGATTCTTCGCGATGTGTATGTGATCCTTGATATCCCTGTAATTCTTGCAATCTTTGTAATCACATGTAGTCTTTGGAAATCTGTAAGTAACCCGTTATAAATGTTTGTAATGCTTTTGTATTCTTCAATATAGGTGTTTGATCCTTAAGATCCCTGCGATTCTTATATCCTTTGTAATCATCCGTGATCATTGCAATCTCTTGTAATCCTCCGGTATTTCTCACGCCATCTCAGCGATCCTCGTAATTCTTGTAATCTTTGTAATCATTTGTGATCCTTATGATCCATGCAATCTCTCGTGACCTAGTTTGCATTCATCGCGCAGTGTTTTCGATTTTTGAAATCCTTGCAATCCTTGTAATCCTTGTAATGTTTGCAATCACTTTTCAAATCAAGTATACGTAGTCACCTCGGTCGGTTCGAGGTTCTTAGGGTGAAAAAATCGCGCCGTAGAGGGTCGCAGCCCCCGCGGTGCTTTGAGCCGTCAACCCTGCCCCATTTGCGGATACCTGAGTATCCTTGCTCGGGGCGCTGAGCTTGTACGACCGGAGTCCTGGGAAGGTCGATAACGCAGATCCGTCCACCGGAGAAGAACGACGAGGACAATAGCACTACTGTGCTGATTTCTCCGGGGATGGGATGGAATATGGCGGCGGTGTGACTCCGTGGCGCCGATGGCCGATCCAATTCGCGCTGGCCCTGAATCCGACACTGTATTTCATCCCTCTGAAGTAACACTGACCTCCGCAAAGGACAGCCAAGCGGTGGGCCGCAGCCACCGTAACTGGATTTTAATACACCCCCAGGTATCGCGTGACTCATGATTAATCGATGTGGTGTATCACGCAATTCGAAGGACCTCCATCACCGCACGCAGATAAAAGACTTCGATCTATAACCGACTTTGTTCTCTCTGGAATTTCATTAGCTCGATCTCCGAACAAGGTGAATCATCGCCTACGCATGCTTGCATGGCTCATAACGAGTCGGGAATGAAAAAATCTTTTTATTCAGGGTTGAAAGGCGGACTGCAGAATTGAATATAATGGGAGTATCCCTGGATTTAACGAGGTCGAGTCTCATGTAAAGACAAGGGATAAAAAAGCAAATAGAAAATACTCTGAAGCGGTCCAAGACCAGATGTAACTCAGAATGTTCTCTCAGGGAAAGAAAACTTTAACACATCGTTACTTTGGAAACAATCCTTCCTTCTGCATTTATATTATGTCTTCTTCTTTCCGTTTTACAGCTTTTCGATGACACAAAATGTGTCTATTTTTTCTCTTAACGTTTTAAAGTCAGTTCGAAAGTTTCTGTCAATTCTGAACAGTCATATTTTCCTCATTCACGGATATTCGTATCGTTATGAAACGTATAAACATCCATCAAGCGAAAGGAATCATTTGAATTATACTATATTATTCAATAACTTATTTGTTACATATTGAATTTACTTACTCCGAATAAAAAGAAGAAGATAAATTCTAATGTATCCGGTAATTTCCTTGAAAACAGCGGGTTGTTTTTTTAACGTTTCATCGCTGGGTGCTTCCTTTTGCTCAAGACAAAAGTGAATTGTGCAGAAACACTTGTAACACAGAATCGTTGTTACTTCCACTCCCACCCTAAAAATCCGTATTGCTAGTCTCAGTCTAGTAGAAACGGTACAAAATCTATTCGATTCGCGTACATAGTTTCGTTTCATTCGAACCAAATGCTATCAATGCAGAGCAAGTTGCCAAAAATAAATCGTTTCAACATTCCCGTTCAAACCGATCGTTATCTCAATCACGTGAACTTCAATTTGTAACATTCGTGCATGATTTTCAGCCAAAACTGATCGTTTTTCGCAGTCTCCGTCTACGCGAGATGAAATAACCTATGGATTCGAATTTCGTTTTTTCCAAGGGTCGTTATTGCACTACGACTCACCCTGATCACCATGCCGTACCCTTTTAGGGTAGACAAGCTCCACTGCCGTTAAGCACCTTAACTAAGAGGATTGTTACTGGCCCGTGGCTGTCCGTGGCCGTTTCTCTCGATGGATGCTCCGACGTCGGTGCGAATTCCGACATCTGCAGTAGCCTGTGGAAAAGAAAATTTCAGCGACGTTGAATTCCGGACTACCGCGTTGATTCGGTGATTTTTGTCCCTCTCGCACCACTGCTACAAAATGTATAATGAATGATCCGATTGTAAAAAGACATGCGAATAATTTTTTTCGCACCTTTCATCCGTAGTAAACCGTATCGCGGTTCGCTCGGTGTGTGCGAGTGAGAATTTGAAAAATTTTCAGGCAAGAGTAATTAAAAAATATCTGAGCCACTCCCGAACGCAATATTACACAATTGATTCGAAAAATTTACGGCTGGTGAACGGACCTCAATTTGAGGACCGTGAGGGCTCCTCGTTTTATAAACGTGGAATTGTTATACTCTGCATAACTTCTCTCCCAAACCACTTTCCGGTCAAAAGCATGGCAGCACTTGTAATCCATATAATCCCTCGTGATCTTTGTAATCCCTTTGTATTCTTGGCGCGATGGTTGTAATAATTGAAATGTTTGCGATCTCGAAAATCCCTGTAATTGCTGTCATCTTTGTAATCCCCTTTGTATTCTTGGCGCGATGTTTGTAATAACTGAAATCTTTGCGATCTTGAAAATCCCTATAATTCCTATGATCTTTGTAATCATTTGCAATCCTTGTGATCTGTCGGAGTGTTTATAATTCTTGAAACCCTTTTAACATTTGTAATTGCTCGTGATCGTTGTATTCTTTGTAATCTTACGTAATCCCTTTACGTTCCTCGTGTTATCTTTGTAATCCTTAAATTCATTTTGATTCATGTAACCTTTACAATCACTTTCTATCGTGTCAATTTTCACTTGTAAACTCTTGTACTCGTTACGATCTCTTTGTAATCCCTATGAACTTTACAAACTCTTGTATTCTCTGCAATTCTTTTGCGATTCCTAGAATCGTTGTGACCCGCCGTAATACTTGGGATTTTTAATTTTTTATTTTTTCGTTCTCTCGATCATCACTGTAATCTATATAATCTCCTACCAACCCCTTCAATATCAGGAATAAACTTGTAATATTTTTAATTGTTACCATTTTTACACGGTGATTTTACCCTTGATGTACACTTGATACTCGTCGATTCTGAGAGCGTAAACAACTATCGGACGATAATAATCCTCGGATTCGTAAATAAGCGGTTATGGCAGACGATGAAGTATCTATCGGTATTGTTTTTGGTCCAACATTCGAACAAAAGCGATGAAATAGTTGTCCAATATTTTCGGCTTAGCACCCGATAATGGCCCTCCTCCCCCCACCCCCCTCGATGATCGAAGGTGGTGTACACACAACGTACTGGATCGGACGGTAAAATCGCTCGTTGGATAACCCGTGCTGTGAAATCCACGGATCGAATAAAACGTAATTGACAAACGGCTGCGCGCCGTTCCTGCAGACTTCTCTCAGAAAAGCAGCCCTACTCTCCAATGGCCTTGGCCGTGACCGCGGAATGTGCCCGGAATATCGGAGCCAGCTTCCTCCCTTTCCTGGTCCTCAATTATTCCTTTCGGTTACCCGCTTCGGGAATTCTTTGCTGAACGACGATCCCAGGCTTCTTCGAGCGCGACGAATTGCGACCCATCGATCTTTACCTAACTCGCGTGTATGTGTGCCAGCTTTGCCAAATTCAACCGGGTCGAAACATTAAATAATACCGGAGAGAATTTTCTCTGATTCTAAACCATGTTTTTCAACTTCTCATTTAGATTTTTATTTTCTGCTCGAGCGCTTTCATTCTTTTTTAGACAAACAAAAGAATAACTGTCGCGTAAACGGATGTTCAAAGTAACGTGATGACGGGTAATCAGTTCGCTACATTGATTAGCAGCGATAGACAGATTGATGCTGCACAAATATAAATAAGTTACAATCTTCGAACAAAATCGTACTATTTTATCGAGGTTCCAAAACATCTTTATAACCATTGTAGCCGTTCGTATAACTTACCGAGAAGCTTGGCTGGAACTTCAATGTAGATTGGTCGAAAAATTGATTCTTTAATTTAAGAAAGGTACTTTATAGAAGACGTGATAATGACTCGTGAAATTCACAACAACAAATTAGTTTAACTGCGTGTAAAATCGGACGTTGCTACGGGTGAGAAGAAAAAAAGAAAAAAAAAACGAACAAACAAGTTATACCGGTTCGTAAAATGTATAATGCCCGAAGCATGTGTAGCCTGCGGCACGTGGTGGTTAAAACAATACGATATCCCATTCGGCTGTAATTCTTTTCCTTTCAGCGAACCGTAGACGTATAAACGACGGGGTCGATTTCCTCATAAAATTTGTTACAAACCCGATAAATCTGCGGCAATTTGCGTATCAAAGTCGTTCCGAGAACTCTAACAAGCAGTCGGAAGTGCGGTTCGCGATACGAGCCTGAATTTGTAGCCACGATCGCCTCGGGCTTAGAAGCAGTTGATTTTCTTCGGATTCGCGAAGGCACGGCGCAGCGAAAAAAAATTAAAGAAAACCTTGCTGTTTGTAGAAATTGGCGCCTAACTATGACTCGAAAATTCTCGAAAACGAGACGTAAAAGAAACCAGCCAACATTTCACCGTGAAACTTTGGCTGGCCGTCGAATCCGCTTCGATTCCGGATCATTTACGGTCTAACAGTTCGCGTGCCATCTGCAGCAGGATGAAATTAGGTGTCGGAAGGGACGGAGGGAGTCTCATGCCTACGTGCCCTTAACCCGGGGAAGGACGAAAAGGGAAGTACATATCGGGTGGCGTAATCGATGGCTTCCGTAAAAGTGCTGAACTATATTTTATTTTTTTGGTATCCGGGGCTGATTTATGCCCGCCCCGCGTTTTTTGGCACCTCATATCCTCGAAAAGCAGTCGAGATATTCCGCGTGCGGTATAAACTAATCTCAATCTTAATTCACCGCTAATCAGAACCTCCCCTAATACTCAATTAATTAGCCCCTAATTAATGGCCCTCCATATATAACCGGGATGATACCGACGTCGTATTTTAACCACCCGACGTCCCGACGCCTCGACGAGCAGCTCCTCTCGCTCCATTCATACCGAAAATAACTCTCAGCCGAGTACATTACTCTGATCTACGCTCGATTAATTTCTCAACGAGTAAATCAACGCCTAAGTTCGCTCTAATCTGGTTGAACATCTACGAAAGAATTAAGAACTCGGTGAAAATTCTTGGACAAATGTGATTACGCATGAACCTGATCGTAACGTCGATTTCGTATCTAATTTTATATAATTTCCATACTACAAATGTAAATATTGACTCGGAATGCTTTCACTTGTGTGAAAAAAACACTTTTTGAAAGATTCAGAGATGTTTTGGGCATGTCTCAGAAATTGAGTTTTTATTTTTACAAAATTTACGTTTTTCTCACGATGTGAGAACGATTCTAGAAAATAAATAGCGGAAATCGATTTATCAAAAAATAAATCCACCCCCTACTTCATCTACTTGACAATTATCTAATTTGCAGTATACCTCGAGGAGATCGTAAACAACGAAAATCAAGATTGTACAGAATAGCGTACAAAAAATCGGATGGGTTAAAAAAAAAAATTCAACAATTTTCATCGAAAAATTCTGGAAAAGCCTTTAAGATCGGAAATGTATTAAAAATGTTATTCATTCGGCTACAAGAGTGTAAAAACTGATTCCTTCGAAACCACAATAATTCAAATATTTGGCGCCAAAAACCTTGTCACAGCAGCCGAATGAAATGATTTTTTTAACCGCATCTTAGTGTCATGTCGGCGTAATAAGACAGGCTGGTCATGAATGAGTCGGAGCCCGGGCGAAACACAATCAATGACTAATTGCATCTGTGAAACCCGGATTTGGTCCTCGTTCGGGAAATCCGCGAAACAATTCGCGGGAAATTCTTCCCAATTGGCCCTTCGGCCGATATCTCGCGTAGCTATGGGCGTCTAAACACCAAGCGAATTGCCTCTTCTGGAGATAAATTCCCCCCAGTTCCTAAACTCCCTCGGACACCTCTGCAGGGTTCCCCGAGATACAATCGGGGCTCAGGCATTGTCCCTTTAATACTTTCGACGAAACATGCTTCGAAATTGCCGAAGTTATCAGTGTTAAATCAATTTAATCACCTAGTGATTAGTTAGGTATACTTGGAGCAAAATCGCGGGGTTTGTCTTCTCGCACTCGAAGTTTCGGTGCGCATGTATTCGATAATTAATTCATCACCGTATTTCAGACCTTTCTCTTTTGGAAAAGGCGTTCCGTGACATATTTTGCGAGGTACTAAATCATAACCGCGAGTCAGTTCGATAAGATCAAATGCGAATTGGTCTAGTAAGATAAATTGGAACAGAATATTCTTACGGAAGGATGAAAAAACTTTCCACCCAGTTTCATTCTCGAGTATAATATTTCATTATTTTGCCCAGAAGAATAGACTTTCCTGTATCTACGTTGTTTTTTTCCCTTTTATATATATATATATGTTGACGAAATCGTATTGATAAATCGATAGATGAAGACGTCGTTAAAATACATTACATCAAAAAAAAAAAAAACACATTCTGTACATATTAGTCGGGAATTTCGATTTTATGATTTTTTTTACTGTTACGTCTAGCCTGTCAACCACACTTCTTACCCATCCTTTCCGATCATGTATTACCAGTAGGTAACTTATACTTACTAATTCGTAGAGTAATCATTGAGCTAAATTGCAGTTATAAAATTTTCGCACTTCTCACACTCGTGCGACGTTATTAAATAAACAATTATTATCGAGCAATGCTTTCGGAACAATAGATCGGGGAAAAAAATCCATCTCCGCACCACTTTCTCTCAAAATACAACCAATAATTTCAACGCAAGAAAAAAAAAAAAAAAAACAAAAAAAAAAAAAATAAACAGCCCAAGAACGCTGCCAAAGATTCAATTACAATCTCGTGACAGGGATCGCATGAATTTTTGCAACTGGTGAAAAAAATTGAGCTTCAATCGACAAGGCGAATTCCCGCGTGCAAAGGGTGGATGAATTAGGTGGCCGAAGCTGAAGCAAACAGGAGGAGAAAAACGCCAGTGACCCGGTAGGGAACAGAGGATTAATGTCTCGGGTGTGCCGGACTTTCGTCACGGACGTGCTTGTTCTTCGGCTGCGGAAGTTTTGAAACTTTGAAGGCACCGAGGTGCATTCGCCTCGGACAATGGGCCGCGGGTGGCTGTTTTGCGCGGTTCAGCTGGCACAGTTTGTTAACCCGGAGTTTCGGTCGAGGATGAGAAATTCTCTCCCCAAGACTCGACCGCCGGTGAATTGTCAAGGCGTCTCGCGTCTGCCCGCCTTATTGGTGTAAGCCGCGAGTTTCTCCCAGTATCGTGGCAATTTCGTGGCTAAATATAATAGTATATTGTGCAACAAGGAAGCGAACTCGGTCTTTTCGGGCCGAGCGCAAGTTTGCAATATGAGTCGCAGCTGAGCCGAGGACGAATATCGCAAATACGCGAGGCGAAAAGACCGTTGCCTTGTTTTTTTTTTTGCACACGATTCTTTATGTAACAAGAGTGTGTTGCGGGTTTTTTCACGAAGCACGAAACTGAGGTTAGGGTCACGTAATGTCAGATTGGTTCGCGACTGCGCATGCGCGCAGCTGTACTCCACGCATGCGCATTCGCAGATTCAATCGACCGTGACAGAAACGGGTACTTTTCGTACGGAAAAAACGCGTGGAAAAACGCGTAAGGCATCCTCGTGAGAAATAAAAAAAAGTTTCGACATTTCATACTATACGGAAAACGAAAATAATTCTTGGTTAACTATTGTGTCGAGAATATTTTTCAGTGTAATTCGAAACACTTGTAGCGATACGTAGATTTTATTCAAATTGCTGTGAATCCTGGTGAAAAATAATCATCGCACGATGGTTGTCACATTTCACGCAAAACTTATTAATAGCCTGGCATTTTTAAACACAGATAGTAGAAAAGATTTCATCGTACCTAAAGCAAGAAGAATTCTAGCAATTAAATTTCATGAGAAAATAATTATCATGCCCAGACTGAGGAGAAAAAATAAGATTTTCTTTTTTTAATGTGGAAATTGCATCATTTTTTCTGCTCTCGCGTGGAAAACTGGTTGCGATTGGTACGAAATTTTTTTTTTAATTCTCGTGGAACAATGTCTGTATAAATTTGCTTCTAGAAGAATTTCACGTTGGATTGAAAAAGAAATTACTCCCAAACGAAACACCCTAATGTATATTGGATTACAGCCGATACGGCATACATGTTACTCGATGATTAATTAATGTCTCACCGTTTTATGGAGCGATTTAATAATTGCGAAAACGACACGTAATTTCTGTCAACCTTAACGCTGTTCAAACGTTACGACGTAGGATATACTGATATACAAAACAAGAAAAAACACTCTAGCACATAAATTTTCTTTCCGCTTTACTAATTTTATTACTCTTCGCTCGGACCCGAAATCACAAACCGTGCAGAACGAGGTTAGTTCACTTTCTTCCTAGATTTACTTGGAAATTTTGCGCTTTCTTTTCTCAGTGTAATGGCAGCAAAGAATACCGAATAAAACGCCAGAACTTGTTGAGTAGAATAGAAAACAGCCAAATTCAAATATGCCTCCAATCCCTGCTTCACCCTTTTTTTCACCGCTTTAAATCGGCCGAAGCAAGCAGATTTTCCCTCAACCATCGCTGGTGATGAGCACTAGGAATTCACATGATCGGCAGATTTTAATCGAAACAGCTTAGGCTGGCTGAAAGCTGCGAGGTGACGCATGACGAGAGGCTCGAATAAATTTCGATGAGAGATCGAAAAATTTTGTCAGTTTCTGACCAAATTTTCGGCCGGCTCACCTGCGAATTTCCACGGCCTTATCCTGCGTTAAAGTACCTGACAAACGTCTCATCGTCTACCCGCCATTTAGGACCCTCGGAACACGTACAACTAGAATTAGTCCGGCTTAAACGACGCGGCGTCAACCTACCGTCGTTTCTAACCCTGGTTTCATATTCATTTCAAGGGACGAAACACAAACGGGTCTCGTTTAGCTTTCGTATAACTCGTTTATGCCCTATTCACCGCTCTGAATTTCAGGGAGAGACATTCGCCGTCAGAGTGAGAACAGTTAGTGCCGAGAATGAGAAAAAAGTTGATCGGATAAAGAGGCGTTTCAGTTTGCTCTGCAGTTTAGTTCGCAATAATAACGGGTCAAGCCATCGTCTAATTATAATCACTGGTCTAATCACCAACAGATTGTTGGGAGAGAGTTACCGCAAAATTAGCATAGTAATTGCGGAACGAAAGTTCAATCCTGATTTATACTCGTTGTTAGGCTTGTGATAAAATTTGTATTCAAATTGGTTGACACTTTCCATCAAAAATTATATATTTTCTATCGAGAAAAGACGTTACAATTTTTCAAGAGCTTTTCGAATCTTCGAATCCGTCATTTTTTATCGTTTCAATTCGACATTCAAAGACTTATTTTAATCGATTCAAATGAAATTTGTGAAATTATGATCAACTACGATCTTTAAGAAAAAGGTATAGGAGATCCTGGGGAAAAATGGATCACTTCGGGAAAATTTATCAAATTATATTTCTCGCTTCAGCGTACAAAATCTGAACACACAAGGCTGAACTTTGATCGCGAGATGTCTATCACCATGATCCTACGGTTCCTATAGCGTATTTTCAATTCGACCTGTTTCAATATCTGAAATAAAATCGATTTTTTCCGTATAACCTACGAATCCCAACTTAACTTAGCAAAGAAAGCCAAACAAAGTTGTAGAACAAAATTTTTTTTTTAAATGAAACATAAATTCGACATTTTTTGGTGTGGCCCAATTTACCCTGGATTTTCGGAAGAATTAATACTTATGGTCCAGCAAATATCGTTGATAGGGGCCGGTTTTATAGGTGAGAAATTAGTAAATTATTGTATTTTGCAGACTCTGGGAAACATATTTTCTTATATTAGGGGGTCCATTTTACCCCAGGCTCCATTTCAATACTCTCCTCGTCAAATACATGAGACCGACGAATTCTTCCGCTTCAAAAATATTTCTCATCTGCCCCACATTGGTTATCGTTTCTTACAGAATATAGTAAACAAACTGAAAAGACAGTTTTTTCGCGATACTTTTCGTCACCACGAAAAGGGAAGAGTCTATCGGTTTGTCTGACAAATTTCTACAATGATTTCGAAAACAGTTAAATAAAAAATTTGAAACCAATAGGATTTAGCAGCCAAATTAAAAAATTTTCAAAGAAAAATTGAGGAAAAAATGTCTGAAAATCAAAAAATTCATCGAATTTTATATTAAATTTAGATTATTGGATACATAAGTTGTGAAAAACATAATCGTTTATTTAGAAAAAGTAATAAGGAGGAAAACGTACACGTTTGTCGGAAACTAATTGAAAATCGAATTATTTCCGGAAGAATCGGATGTTCAAATCGAACGGGACATGGCAATTTGTCATGCCCATTATTTTGTTATGAAATCCTTTAGGCTTTAGATATTTTCATCGAGTCATTCCCGAGATCATCGCAAGAGTTTGTCGGAACAAATCAATGAATCGACATCCAGACTGACATTTTCCAAAAACTTGTTTTTCGAATTCTCGAGGTTCGAAAACGTGAAGATTCGTCGAAATTAGAAAAAGTGATTTTCGACCGAAACCGATATATTCTCAAATCACCAAAGATGATGGAAAATAGAAATTTCTCCAGTTTGAATAGATTTGAGTTAAAGATATATTTGTCGAATTACGGACAGAATAAAATGCTCCGTCTACCGCAAATGAATTTCCATTTTTACCATGGTCTTTAGATTTTTCAAGGAAAAGTGACAAGCGGTAATATCTTTTTCCTTGAAAAGTAACTTCCGTCTTGTTTTCCAGCGCCGGTTCAAAGAGAAGAGAGAAAAAACCATTAGTCACGTGTGGAATTTCCTGCTCGGAATAAAAGTATAACGGAGTAAGTAAAGCAGCGAGCCTTTGCCGTTGGTCTTTAACTTTGCAGTACGTCATACAAAATCCATCAAATTAAAGAAGTCGCCACATCCAGCGCCCTGTTTCCGCACGTGTATTCCCCTCGGCCCCCGGGATGCGGCTTCGTTCGCGTTTCTCTTTGGCCCTTTGTACCTCGGCGAAGGGTGGTCAAAGAGCCGGGAGCATACCAAATATTTTGAACTAGTCCGCAGCGCCGAGAGAATACAAATTATGAAATCAGCGGACTGCAATGGGATCTGACATCGTTGGCAGAGTGAAAAGAAATGCCACCTCGTTTCTACGCGAAGGCAAGATACAGGCGGAACTAAAAACCACCAGGTCGAGAAACAGAGAAAAATCGAGCATGCATTTACGGTGGCTTGCAGGTTATTTACGCGAAGATTTGTCAAGTTTTAACATTCACCTATTCTTTACTCTTGCTGCAACTCGGGGAATTTAAACGATTGTTCTTCTTCTTCGTAATGTCAGAAAGGACCCCGCAGAATCCTTGTCGAAATTGGCTGTATTTTCGGTATGTTATAACGTACGTAGCACGTATCCTCCCGATCCAAAGTTGTCATAAACACAAGTCACAAAAATGTGTACTTTCTGAGATATAGGTTTCGGAAGGGGGGTGTATGGATATTTTGGTACCAATGGATTACGCCTTCTTTACGAATTACGAAGCTTTGAGGGGGACTCGGAATTAGAGATATCACTCAAAAACTGCACATGCGATTCGCAGAGACTCCGCGCACGCGTCAAAAACAGGACAGGTCGATTATTGCAAGAGTCGGAGGGTCTCGTTCTTCACGCGAGATCCGACGTTGCGCTTCCTTCAAGCGAAGCAGCGAGTTCATGGATGGAATTTATAATTCTTATAATTTCACTTTATAATTCATGAAAATCACGAAATCCGTAGGTATAAAAAAATCTGGACACCTTGCTTCCGAAGCCTGTAACTCGGAAACTACTGATTTTTGAAACTTGTGTTCATGAGAATTTTTGATCACGAGCATGTGCACTGTGACATACTGAAAATCCAACTAATTTGACCGGAAGCCAATTTCCATAAGGATTCTGCGGAGTCCTTTCGTTTCAATTTTTGTAATACTTAATTAAAATAAAATTGGCATTCAATCACGCCGGAAAAGTACCACATTCGATGGATTCTAGCGACGTTCGTGTATAATATCTAATTTCATATTTTCTTAATCTTGTAATATAACATAATATTCTCGACGTTTTCGTCCTCTACACCCTCACCTTTTGTTTATTGTATCGTCAGCAAATTTTTTGGAGATAATACCCTTAAAATCATCAATTTCTTGACTCGGAGAAGACGAAAATTGGTAATAATTATTGCACCTCAGAACGTTGTTAAAAACGAATCGGCCGCAGTGTTCGAATCTCAAGATCAAAAAAATAAAAAACCGTTTCAAATGTCTTCAGTAATGGTGTTTGATATAATGGTGGTAAACATGAAAGAAACAACATCACTTTTGAGCGATAGAAATGATTCTGAGGAAATTCCCATAAGACATTCAAAGTCAACAATTTGACAAAAGCTTTTATAATTAAAACGTTCAAAATCATTCGTCTCTAATTTCTTGCATACCGATTACAATGTTTTCAGGCTCAATTTCAGCGCTGACCAGATCCTCATAAATTGTCTGAAAAGAATTCAAGAAAACTTAGATTGCAGTATAACTATGAAGATATATATTTTTGTCCACACTAGAGATAAATGTTCGTAAAAATCATCTCAGAGAATCTGTGCGGGAGATTTCTATGGTTAACAAAATAAGTCTCCAAACATTGAAATTGAATTCAAAACAGCAGAGTCGAATTATTCGAAACATTCTGATTTGCATATCTTTTCTCTTTTTGAAATAAATCTTTTCTGAAATTGTTATTATTATCTCACAGTTTATATTATTTTAATTTGCTCTAACCCCTCTTTTATTAGATGAAAACTTGTGGCGTGTCATTCGCATTGAACATCATCGGAGCAAATAACATTGCTGGAGATTTTCGATAGAGCTTTTGCGCTTTTTTTTAACATCGTAAAAAATTGAAAATCGGGGTCATGAAGATTCTTGTGGTGAAATCACGCGCGCCGCTAGATATCCTTATGAATTTATTGATGAGGAAGGAACCCTCGTCAAAGTTTCAACGTCCGCAAGTTGACGTGGCTCTGATTCCCACGCCTCGATCTGGCCGCGAAAATTTCGCCCTCTGTTCGTAAAGCCAATTTGAAGGTTACACTGGCGTAATTAATGGAGCTTGAAATAATTCTTCCGGTAAAATATTCACCCAGGATCGTTGTTCCCGGTATTGAAACAGTCGAAATCATCGCCGTGATTTGAAACGTACCTTTTTCCTCACATCTCTTTAATTTTCCTTTATCTAAGTAAACGCCGATCCGCATTGTGAGCAGGTAAATCCGAGGACATGTCACTAGAGTTCCCATTTACATCCCAAACCATTTAGGAGTTCCGGACGCAATTTCCAAAGCCTCGGGATTTCGACCGCGTTAGATTCGATTCCGAGTCCGATTCTCGAATCGATTCACGATTTCGCTAGAAAACCGATCATCGGTTCGATTTCAACCAATTCTGGAATTCCGGATCGTGATTAGAAACTCTAACGTGGGATTCGAGACCTCGGCCCGGAATGCTAACCACGCGCTAGATAACTTAAGAGCTATCTGAATCATCCCTATCCCAGATAGCTATTAGGGATATTCGACAACTCGAAAATAATGCACCGGATGGTACGAAATGACCGAAATGGTACGAGTTTAGCTTTCGAAGATGAAACGGACAAATTATCGAACCAAAAAAATGCGCTGTTGTTGCATAGCAAATGCAACGCAGTTTAAATTTAGGTATATTTCGATGGTTCTCCGTATTTTTCAATAACAATTGAACATCCGAAGTAAAATCATGAATTTACTGGCAACTATTATTCGAATTTACTTTGATTGAACATCCTTGTCAAGTCCCAGCACATCATTGTCATTATTTACACCTTTGATAAACAATTTAGTTGTTGTTATATATATAAGCATCGATATGAAGTAACTTTGCACGCAAAGACGGAACACCGAGTGAAATATCATCTGGTTATAAGAAATTTTATACCTGACTGAGTATCCATTAGTTTTTCTTACAGATCACGATGAAGCAACTTTATTATTATCGTAACATGGAAAGTTTAACGGTCCTGTCACTTCTGTATCTGAGTGCTTAAAAAAAAAAATTCTGTATAATGTTTCCACGTCATGGATCTTTGAAACAGTTGTTGGAAAGTGATTTAAGCCATAATTATCCAGTCGGTAAAAAGTGATCGAAGATGGACACAAGCGTTTCAATCATTTTTTTACTTTTTCATTTATTGGAAACTGATATTTCTCCGATAAATTGTACCTATAACTTTTTTCAAACAAGCCCGTAAAACTTACTTTTGTTTTACATTTGAAGAATTTATGTATTCATCTTAAAACAATTAGAATTGAATTTTGCTACTGCACAATAATAATGTACAAGAATTTAAGGAACATTAGTTATTGCAACCCGTCAATAAAGTGTTCATTCAATCAATGTTTGACATTCAATTTTGAACAAAGTCTTAATGAAATACCTTATACCTGAGTTACGAAGCTGGAAGTTCTCGGCCGACTTTATAATTGACTAGGCGATGACAATAATACGATAAAATATTCAAGTATAAGGGGCTGATGGAGGAAAAAGGCGGAAAAGGGAGAGAATGTTTTTCGCTGGTGTTATGAAGACAAATTTCCTCATAACGATCTCATAAAACCGTATCCCTCCTCTTTATTACATCCAGAGGCATAAGGTATTTTCGCACGTACATTTTTTTGTGATATTGACAAAGCAAGTCCATTTAAAATCGTTTTGCAAAGCAACGAGCGTAATAATTTATTGAAATCCTCTGTAACAGTCGTATCTCAATAATTCACATCTACAAGCAGCCTATTGCTGACAAAGCATTTCGTATGAAACCGCCGCACGCGCCGCTGGTTAATAAGACGATGAAATTCTGTCAGGATTTGGTCTCGAGTCAAAAATTTTACCGATTCCTTTCCTCGCCCCTTTGAATCTACTTCTAATCCCTCTCTATTTACCTCGAATCAGGTTGAAGAGTTACATTTTTTTATTTTTTCTTTTATGCTACGATCTTTTAGGACTCAACGTGATGTTCACGTGCAACGAACACGCCGTGTTTATAGATTTTACCGCATCGATGACCCTTTTTAAAGTGATTCTATAGCTTTCTGTAATTTCCTTGAAAAACTCCAGTCTATCGTTTCTTTTTCTTGGCTTAGCTTAAAGACTGAGAACCTTTTCTCCGACTATTTCTGGTAGTTTACCCAGATAATTTTCAGTTCACAAAGTAAGCCAGTGTAAAATCATTTTTCGCGAAAGTCAATCAAAAAACTGTTCGCATAATATCTGGCAAAAAAAAACTGTACCTGAGAAACGTATGGAAAAAAAAAGATGTTTCGCCCAGAGAAATTTCGTACGATATGTGTCCCAAAAGTTACAAAAAAATGTGAAAAAAAAAAATTAACACATTTTATCAGTTGTAACGAAACAGTCTGTCCAGAAACCGAAGAGGCAAATGCTCGAAGGTATCCAGGGACCGTACAAACGGGCCTACTTGATGTATCAGAGGGTTACGGCTCTCTGGAACGAAGCATCCCCGCCTTTCTAACCTTTCCGTCGAGCACCAGGTCGGGTTTTTTATCCTAACACAGCCCCGAACCAAATTAGAAATCCGACAAGTAGCTCGACGTGACCCGAGAGTCGTGTGTCCGGTCACTGTAGCACGGCTAATTTTCCTGGATAATCTCAAAGGTGTTTTTTAAGAAAAAGGAGAATAACGGAATCGGAGAGACAATAGATGACGGTGAGAAATCGAGAATTTGTTTCTTACCTTAATAATCTCTGAACGTTAATCCTTGACGAAATTCGTCTCTACGCTTCACTCCCTAACTCACAGACAACACTGACCTTATTTGGCACAACAGAAACGCGTCGTAATGCAACGGGTGTTATGATTTGACCGAATGAATGTAAAAACAAAACAAAAAAATAGACGACTGAAAGACTTGGCGCGTTTTTGAGAGATTTTTTTTCAACAGAGAAGCTCTCACGCGTTACGTATCGAATTGGAACGCTTCACGCATCTCATCACATACCAACCGTATTTAATCATGCGCTTTTCCAACGTGCGAACGCACACCGATCCGTGAACACCGAGCATCCGACGTACTTAAAGCTCGTTAAAGCTTTAAAGCGTCACTGCGGCTATAAGCAAAGCACGAAAGCAATTAGTTTCCATTTGCAATTCGCGGGGATGTTTGATTTTCCCGACGGGCTCTGAAGAGGGTCCAATAACCGAGTGCCCGGTCGGGAGGCAGCAACTCTGGTCACGATGTTCAATATTTAAGGGGGTGCACTGGTCGATTTCGACGTTGACGTATATACATCCAGGTATCACAGTCCGCGTATCGCAAAAACGAAAAAGGGCTTAACATTGCCATTCTATACACAATTCTGAACAAAAACATTCCAATAGATTTTCATTTGACCCAGAGATAAAAAAATTACATGCATTCTACGAATTTATTATTGTGATTTCGTAGAATCCGTGCCATTTCTTTATTTCCGTGTCAAATGAACATGTATGAGATTGTTTTTGTTCGTAATTGCGTATAGAATGGGGCTGTTAAGCCCTTTCTGCGTTTGAGTGGACTTCGTGGACTTCGATATTTGGAGATATATATACGACAACGTCGAAATCGACCATGACACCCTCTTAAGCTCGTTAACAAAAAGAATTTTTATTTCAACTCACCGTTGAAGCGTTGCGCTTTCAGTCGTTTCAAACACTACCAAACGATTGCACAATCCTGTGTAAGTGAGCGACGGAACGTGGTTAGAAGTTGAAGAGAATTGTTTTTCACCCGGCTTCGCTATGGTATCTCATAAACTGGGCATACGTCACAGTAACGAATGAACGAAAACATCCCCCCCACTTCGCGCGCCAACAGCAGCGTATATTTAAGTCGCGTTTAATTTACACCCGGAACAGTTTATATCCCGGGTATAATGAAGTTCCTGAATAATTGCTCCAGAGTGTGAAATTCATTATAGCAGACACTCGTCGCCGTTCCTTGAGTCGCAGGATGAACCGGGAACTGCGACGATTCATCGGCTGCTGCGAGTTGCAGGTGAGAGCGAAAGAGGGAAAAGAACAACGCCGAAGGACGTTTCCTCCATTCCAAGGACGAGGCTGCCCCTTAACCGCCCCCTGAATCTCTCCCGCCGATGTTTACTCGCTGATTGACAAAACGCTTTTGCACGATGTACCGACGCCATGTTTGCCAGGGACGTATATTTACCGAGTGAGTTCGGTAGATAGTTAGGCCGTTTGGTCCGATGATACATTTGATTGTCTCATCCCCGACGTACAACGCAAGGACAACCAGGCTCCCCGTCATCGGCTTTGCCGTGTACCCGATGCAACGTGATCACCTTCCTCTGTCCCGCCTCGTATCAGTGTTTGTACAACCACGTATCCTAAGCCACCGGTCCGAAATTCGACGTAGTCTCATAGTCTAATAGTCAGCTGGCACATGCTGGGCGCAGTCGAGCTCGGAAGAGATGATTAGCGCCACTGAAGGATACGGGTGAAAATTAACAATGGTAAAAATCCCAATTAACCGTTACATCTCATCGGTAGGAAGCTAGTAAAAATCGAATCACTCTGATTTTCTTCACGTTTTATGAAAAGACCAGAATCAATTCCAATTATTTGTTGAAATTCGCCGGCATGAACTTTACTAAATAATATTTTTTTCGGCCAGTTCGGAAACTTGGCTTGAGATAGTGTTACATTGACAACAGATTACATTGATATCAGATTAAAAGTTTAAACTGACATCGGATTATAGCGTTAGATTAACATCAGATATTGTTACATTGACATCAGATTGAAATGTAAAATTGGCATCACATATTGTAGGATTGATGTCACAGAGTATTACATTGACATTAGATTGAAATGTCAAATTGGCATCACACAGTGTTGGATTGACATCAGATTATAGTGTCAAATGAATATTACATAACAGTAGATTGACATCAGATTGAAACGTCAAATTGGCATCATATATTGTTAGATGGACTCCGTATTGTAATCTGGTTAAAGATTCGAGCCTGTCACAGCGTTTTAATCAATACTAATTTTGTGGCCACTACTTCAAGTTCAACCTCTCAGTGACATTGGTGGCTTGTAAATTCTAAAAACGAACGATGATTATTTTTGAAAGATGACATGACATTAACGATGAAAATCAGTAAATCACCAATAACAGCACTAAAACCGATATAGGTGGAAAGCGTGCACAACCATGCATAAGTAATATCCATTATTGAATAGTATGTAAAACAATACATAACCGAACTCGATAATCGACCGTAAGACGGCACACGTAGTTTAGTTCCAGCGTCACAGATCCCTCTTGTAATTCTATAGTGCTCGCCGAGCAGAGCGATAGATGAATAAAAAATAAGAAACGATTTAGAGAACGAGGGTCGTTTGGGGATAAACGTTTGTCTCTGGCTTCGCCGTAGTTCGGGAAAATCAGGAGGGACTTCTTTCTGCGGCCGAGTTTGCCGCGACGCGACGCGTCGGTTCGCCTCCATCAATTTCTCCCCTGAAATGGTAAGCTAGAGTTGTGTCGATGCCCAACGATTAGTCCCCAGGACAACCGATTCCGCGGAATCGGACTCACCCTGTTGCCACTGGTTACCATCCCCTTGCTTTGACGTAGATCAAAGGCAGCGCCAATGTCCATTCGGAGCGTCGCTGTGGCATGTACACGTTGATTAAACCTCCTACCGACGAGAAAAATTGACTCACGTCAGTTCGTGCTTTTTTAGAATTATACATCGTCCGCCGTATTTGTTGTCGCCCTACCTTACGCCATGCGCCAAAGCGAAATGACGATCGATGTTCAAACCTTGCAGAAGACCCACTGACCCCAACACATAATCATTACGCTACTGTTCAAATTTCAACAGACTTTTAAAACGTGCTACCAAGTTCGAATATCAGTGAGGACCATGTATTCTATTCACTTTATTTCATATCTTTTGTTTGACGTGATTAGGAGGTTTAGATTCTTCTATGGAAAGGAACTCGTCAATTCGTAGCCGGTGAAGTTCCTAAACCATCGGAACTCGTATACCGTCTGAAAAGTCGTAAAACGTGAAAAGTGACTTGCTAAATTTTTTCTAAAGCTCTTACGATCAATTCATAGTACTGATTGATAACCCGAATGGCACTTGGTCTCTTTAAATGAAATAACCGATGAAACTGATATTCAGTAACCAATATTACGTTTTTTCGGGGAATTCCGCGGTGCCGAATTTTCAGGTGCCATTGGGAAAACGGTTGTTCTGCGCGAGATCATATGAATGGAATTTCACTGAAAGAAAACAGATAAGAGTGACGCAATGAAAAAAAAAACCTGTAAATGTGAGCCGTGAGGCACTCGCGAGGTAGGCACTCATATTTTCGCTTCTTTACTACACTGCACGTGTCATTCATATTCATGAGCAGAGGACTAGGGGGGATGTAGTCTGTGAGAGTGGCTCAGCTTCGGCTTTCGTATCGGGTTCCTAATCCCCGACTGAAATGAGGACAGGGTTCCAAAACTGAAGAGTTTGCCGCCAGCAGAGGCAAAACTCAAACTCGTTAGGAATTTGTATCAGAGGAATTACCCTTCGCGTTTGATAATGGAAAATGTTTTGTTTGCCTGGATTTTATAGAATTGAAATTTTAAATCTATGATACGACGTCTTCGCCACGTGTCTTTCAAATTAGGGGAACGAATCGAATCGAACGAACGACCGAAAAGGCTGACTTGACTCACTCCGAGTGCAGACTGTGACTTGAATTTTGACCGACATTTTCCGCCCTTTCCTCTCGTCCTTATCTACCCTAGTCGGGTATCCCATCGGTATGGAGCTCTCAGAGTCTCCGACAACTTATGAGAGAAGATTCTCCGATACCGTAGGTCGAATTCGACGCAGGTATCCTGGTTGGCATCTTCAATAACCGTATTGCTGTGGGTGTCAAGGTAGAATAGTCACCGAAAGCTGATAAAAAAAAAAGAACTCTTTTCGATTTTACCTCGATTTCCTCTTCCTTGTAAAAAAAAGGGGAAAAACACAGTTATGCTAATGATGACCTGCCCTGCGGTCCGCTAATTTTAACACAAGTCACCTGATGTCATTTCAACTAATTTCCTGTACGAATATTATTCGACGCGTTCGCGGACTGCAGAACGACGAGATATTGAAGCCCTGATTTTCGGTACAGAAAATGACGAGAAAAACGACATCAGACGTACGATGTAGCCAGAGTCAACACAGTTATTGTGCAAGATTTTACCGGTACAGTGGGATTAAGTTTGAATAGGGTTATATTTAGAATTGTGCAACCAAGTACACAGTGATAAATTCTCCCGTAAAGCTTTCCGATGTGCCTTCATCTTATCGGCGTTATCTCGATGATCCTATAGGGCTAAATCTCGTGTATAAAACAACGCGTTGCACAAGTGGTTAGTTAAGTCTTACAAAAACAGCACGCGACTACAACAGTGCACCCCAACGCTAGAACATTTATACCAGGATCATGGCCATGGACGCTGAGAAAGGGAGTTACAAATCACCCGATGGTTCCTACTCTTGGGAATATCTGAGCACTTTCTGTTCTCAGGAGTACATAAAAACGATCGTGCAGACCGGAACTGATCAATTCAGATGAAGAATCCTATGAAGTTTACCATAAATTTTCTCTATTGAGACACTTCAAGCAACCTACCGATGCTGTGCTTTGGTAACGTGGTAGGATGGAATTTTCTGAGTTTGGATGAACTCCGGGTCGGAGTTTTCATGACCAACATGGTCCCCTACTTAACAGTGCGAACATCGGTGTGCATGTGCATGGCAATCGCGACGGCGTATTTGATGGGCATGCGCGGCATATCGTTTACGCCCGAGTCTCCGTACTTCTTGACGATGGTCGACAGGACTGAGGAAGCCGAAGGCGCGCTGGAAAAACTCCGTGGAAAGACAGACGTCTCGGAAGAAATGGAGCTGATGAAACTGACCCTGCTCCAAGGGGAAAAGCCCCTCGGTGGGTTAAAGGGGACGAGAAGTCGTCGATTGATACTCCAAAGAAGTTGAATGCCTTTCAGCAACTATACACGGTACCGGGAAACCGACAATATATGTATATAATGATGCCCTTCTCGATTTCCCACCATTTTGGAGGGTTCATAACGATCACGATATACGGATACATCGATTCACGGTCGTGGGAATCGGGATCGAGGCTCAGATATAATGTACCATGATTGCTGCCGGGCTTCGGTTCACCTTCCTCGTTGATCGACTAGGTCGTAAAGCGCCGATATGCGCCTCGGGCGTGGTCAGTAGCATCTGCCTCCTGATTATCGGCACCTACTTTTACCTCATGGAGTACATGGAGATGGACGTAATGAATCACGCTATGATACCTTTCTCCGCGGTCTTCGTTATCGTTTTTGCTGCTAACTTGGACCTGATGCCCATGCAGCACGTCGTACTGTCGAAGTTATTTGACACGGATATAAAGACCCGGGTGATCTGCATATTCGGTGTACTTGGGGGGGTTTATAAATACGTTCACTGTCAACTCTTACCTCCTCGTGGCGACAGTCTGATGCTTTGGCCAATCCGTGCACTTCTTGTCCTTCTCCATTATAACTTCGTTCTGCACGGCGAGCCTCATGTGGATACTGCCTGAACCAAGGGTAAGGCGTTCCTGCAAATACAAAAAGACATGAATGCATAAACGATGCATTGAACGAACTGAGTCAACATCACAGTTCTCAATACAAGTATTGATGCCCAAGGAGAAAAAGCAGATTTACGGTTGCTTTAGCCTTGAAGAATACTTGTGCTGAGAAGAAACAAAAACACAAATACATACTGAGAGAAATTTTTAGTTCCGGTTACCGCTCTGTCCTTAACTATTTTCATTTTTTACCACAATCGAAAAATATAGTTCTAGGCACAAAATGAAAATTAGTTTTCTAGCTGTTACCGGAAAGTCTAGTATCCGTTACTATTCTTTCTCATTATCATCACTGTTACTATATTTTCTTGTAACTGTTGCAAAAATTTAATGCTTGCGCAACAATAAACTGATGTTAAAGCCTTGGTTAACTAAAAAAGTAGAGTAAACCGAACAAACTGATTTTGCGCTGCAATTACCAAAAAAGGATCGACGACAGCGCAAAATGGTTACGCGTACCTCGTTTTTCGTAATCCCAACAGTATTCAAACAGTTTTTTTTAATGATGCCTATTTTACTGAATTTTTCTGATTACTGTAGCAAATGAAATTTTTCTCTGTACATATAAATGTAACAATTCAAATCTCATTTCGACAGAATTCAAACATCCATTTAACTAATATCGTTTTCACAACGGCATACTGTGTAACACACAATAGCCTCTAAACACGGAAAGTCAAATGTATGAAAATTCGCTAGGTGCGAATGAGAAACGAAGAGGTAAGAGAACTGCTGACAACGCGACAAGCAACCTCTGGTCGACGAACACGAAAATTGATAGACCTCTCAATGCATATACTTGCCGAAGTTTTGCAAATCCACGAGTCTCTTCACAAATTCAAAATCTACGAACCCTGTGGGGATTTTAATAATGAAAAACTTAACAAAATAACAGGAAGATGATTCGAGCTATGTGACCCGTGGAAGCCCTGAATCAATGATATAAGCTAAGTTAACATAATCTTGATATATTTACATACATTTCTAGTGAATAATCTTTATAAACTGATTTTATTTATACAAATTTATAGTTCAATATTAACTTTACTGATGAATGAATAGTGACGGATGAATGTTATTCTGATTGAAATAGTGCTACAATTTACCGGGATTAACAATTTCGTTTGTAAATCTGATGACGGGTTTCATTAACTTCTGGCGTTAATAAAATAAAAATCCTAAGTCTTTATAAACGAATCGGTTAAAACTGCGATGATCGGTAGTTGAAAAAGTCTCTAAATGGTATATTTAACCTACATGTCGTAATCAATGCTGTCGCACAGTTTCACCCCGAGTACCTACACACATTACAGAATAAGTATTACATTTTTTCAAATTGAGTTATCTGGTATTTTGCTTATTCTAACTTCTTCTATTTATTCAGACACATTTTCCCGAGCAGAGTGCCTCTCTGGGATTATTTTTCTCGCCGCTGGAGAGGTACGTGTGTCAAAACATGTTAAACTACGTAAGTTGTATGATATTTGTATTGATATTTGTTGCATGGCACTGTTTCCTTGATTTTTTTGGATAACTTACCAAGTAACATACGGTCGATTTATATTTTACTCATTGCCCGCGGAAAATGAAGTGAACTAATCGAAGTGGGCGCATTTTAAGGCCAGAGTTGACTCCGTTTCAAACATACATTCACAAATGACTGCGAGGTTATCAATTTATATAAGTCAACTGTATGGAAGTCAACTCTAAATTGATTTGTCAATAAAAAAATCGTCGAATAGATTTTGAAATTTGATGATTAGCAGATTTTTTTTTTTTGACTCTACGGTATTCTGATTTATCTCAAGTTTGAGTGAAAAATGATCAGCGTAACGAGTTGACAAGAACACTATTAGTTAATAACACCAAATTATTGGACTCTGTACCATTTCTATAGTTTCTTGCGGCGATAGCAAAAGTCTGACTCTTTGGAAATAACAAACACTAGACGAAATCCCTAAATAAATAATAAACCGTTAATAGCACCAAGTATACGAGTATACTGATGAGAGCTAACTAAGTCTGACAAATGCAGAATGTATATATAAGAGGCTATAAGAATGAATGGACAATTAGGTACGGTTGTTTGGATGCATATAGTGATACAGTACCTACTCATAATTAGTGTTAGGTCAAGTTGCCGTACACCCTTTGCTATTGATCTGTGCAAAACGAGACACGTCACTGAATACATTCTCTTTTAAGAGTTAAAAGTTTGATCAAAAGTGTTTCCAATGGTTTCTGATATTGTCTGTTACTTTTGTTTCCTATCAAACCCACTTCGTTTCCACTCGCTAACACTCGCTAACACTCGCAAAGGGTCAGACTTCCCGAAGATTGAAAGACATCTGAAAGTGCTGAAAGACTTGACAGCGACTACGCTTCGGATGGCTGTCGGAAACAGATTACTTACAGTTTTTATCTTTGCCATGATCGATCAGGAATCCGATCGAAGATCACCAAAGTTCAGATATCGTGGCGCGGTTAGCATAAAAAAGACTCGTGTATGCGACACATCAACAGACGGCAATAATACTGTGAGAATTACTCACTGCTGCACGCCGTCACGAAATAAAACTTCAATAGATGAAAAAGTCGGTTCGCTGGAAGCGTTTGAACCATCGTCACGTGTCTACTTCAATCCCAGATCTTGTACTTTTATTGCATAAGTCATAACTTTTGATAAACGTGGAAAATTGCTATCACTGATTATACAATAAAATTTTCCTTCCACAGATCGTAAGTTATTTTTTCAACATTATGCCAACTTATTTCTTATCCGAGTCTTATCGGCATCGGCTTAACACAATTGGTTCCTCTGTGAGATGGGAAATATTCCACAGGGTATGGAAAGTTACCTAAAAAAGGTAAGCGGAAGATGTCTCATCATCCAAGTGGAAAAATGCACTGGCAAAATTTGACTCAAAATTGAAGCCCTGACATTTTTTGGAGATGAAAAAAGTGAACAAACAATTTTCTGAGGTAGGGACGAGGGGTATTTTCATTCATAGATTGGATGACAAGCGATTGCAATGATTTCAAGCGATTTCAAACGATTTTAAAGTGACTGCTTTCCAAAGTGATTTGTGATTTCAACAAGTGAATACACCCTCGGGTAGAGATCAATCTAAGTGCAACTACATTTAGAACCAAACAACGCGTGATAAATATTTGCACTAAGTTTTTCGGTACGGTTTTAACTTATCGCCACTATTTGTTGGTTGTATGAAGTAGATTCTGAATAAAACAACGTCATTCCTCGTGATAACCTGAGGCTAAGGAAAACAACGCGCCACTATTAGAGCTTTGCTCTGGTGTTGAAACACCACCGACCTACTGATAACAGTCAAAAATACTGCCGAATAGTGGTACGAGAGATCCGTAGGAAATATACCTAATTTCGTTCCGCCATCTGCATGAATCAGTGAAAACTAACGGCAAAAGGTCTTTGTAAGCTGCCACAAGCGGATGTCGACGTTAATCCATCCCTCGTCAATCCGTCCACGCTGAACGACTTGAAGCAAAATTTTCTTACATAGAAGAACATACGTAAAGAAAAAAAAAAAAGAAAAGGTGGTGAGATGTGAAGGTAGGTCGGATTAACTTGGACAACCCCATAAGCACCTTCGATATATTTTTACCTTCGCATGGTGGTAATCTAGATAGTTTCAGTCGTTCCGTTTTCGTGTTATTCTTCGTCATGATCATTTGAAAATTGTAAAAGTAATTAAATTGAATTGGAAAATTTAGAAAGCCAGACAATTTCTTATCAACTAGAGAACAGTCGGAATAATAGACGAAAAGTCGTGCATACTGAAAATGTACACAGACAAATGATATTCTAACAATTGTAGTGCAAATAATATAGTCGAGCATTACATTTGGCGAATGAATGTAATTTACAGTAAATATGGATCACATACTTTGCTGCAAAAATAGTATACAATAAGGATTCTTTCAATGATTTTTGTTCTCATGGAATATTTGTCATTTTTGTTCATGAAACAATTATTGGTTGTTCAATTCGCTATCATAATATATTCGCTGAATCATATCGGATGATGAGTGAATAGATAGAAAATCGACACACTTATTTACAAATAGACATCAGGCCTCGCCAGAAATGCAATTAATGTTTACTTTGAAACCAACTGCTGTGGATCGACGTCGTTATATGTAATTTTCAAAAATGTAACGAGATTACTGCTGGATTTTTCACTACAGCAAATGGAGATGATATTTTACGATTTTTGTTACTTTCATTTTAGTTCACATCGATTGTTTCCACTAAAACCTCACCTCCTCTATTTATCTGTCATCCATGCTGTATAATTTCGAATTTATTCAACTTCACACCAAATAATTACCTTCATAATTGTTATTCTCTTTCTACCCATTCTAACCTTGCTGAAAGTGACTGATTGAGATATTATATATATTGTACCGGGTACGGTTTATCTTGAAGCCAGAGCCTATGAGATAAACCCGTTATTGTGTGTTCTTTGTCACTTTATAATGAAAAAGTATGTTTATAATGGACCCCCTCTGATGGATTAAAAGCAAGATCAGCTTACCAAAAACCTTGAACAGTCGAACCATACGGACTTAGGTATCACCAAAGCTGCCTTGATATGTGAACAGGCCCGTTGCTCCCTTCGGAAAGACAAGGACTTGTTCGGCCGTTGCTTCCAGCTGGAGACAAGTGAAAGAGGCGTGTGTCACCTATTCGGAAATACGGGCTTACCAGTACTCCCTTCTAATCGCGAACTCGGAATAAACAGAGTCGCCTGCCTATTTCTGTTGTGGTTTACTGACCCCAAACACTTCCAATCCTCCAGACCAGGGATTACCTTGGCTGGCTGTTGGTTTACTCCCCCTCCCTTTTCAAACTAATATGTTTGACAACGAGACAGACGAGTGCATGTTTAGACAGTACGTAGTTTTCAATAGCGATAATTCCAAATACAATTGGTATCGTTCGTAGACGGCGATATGGTTTATAAAGTTAACCGTAGTGAACAAAAATAAAAATAAAAATAAAGAAATAATAATATTCAGAATTTATCGGTTCTGCTCCTAAACAATGGTTCCTACAGCTCAAACGTTCTAAGTACGCGGCTCCAATCTATTCTTTACTAACTCCCTTTAGAAGTCCCGGGATATCGTAGACTCTAATTTTACAATACTTTTCTAATTTCGGACGAAGCTCTTTGCTTGAAATTCCTCTCTAAAATCGTGAAGCTAAATTCAATAACAATATGACGCAGCTCGGCGCTTTACCGGACAACTGGTACCCGCTCTTCGTGGTACTCCAGTTTCATACTCTTCCAGGGCTGTAGTCAGGTTATCTTGTTGACGTCATTTCCCTATTCGTGTGTCCTGTTATGGGTCATCGTCCTGGTATGCGTTGGTCATCGTCCGTCGTCTTTGTTTATTATTTTGGGTTTATGTAGGTCACTATCGATGTCGATGGTGGTCTCGATCAGCTGTCCGTTACAGTTGTTGTCGTGATATGTGTATGTTACGGGCATTATTGATATATTGCGTTCTTGAACAGCTGTCCGTTACATTAAATATATATATATATATTTAAATGATACCGCTTATTTTAGTTGTGATTTTGAGATCTTTGGCAATTGATACAAAATTATATAAATTACACGAATTACACTTTATTTTGACTGTATCATAATCTACGTCAGGAAACCAGTGCAGCTGACTTTCTAATAGCGAACCAAATTCACCCACAGCCACATTTCAATTTAATTAAATATGTACTCTTTAATACCTGACTAAAACATCTCATTGTCAACAATAGTTTTCATAAAATTCTTCTACATTACGCATGTTCTAATCTCAATTTTATTATCATGATAATTAGTCTTGAATGAAAAGCTCATTGTGAATACCAGCTGACATTTCACATTCACAAATTGCACCGAAGCAATTTCAAACGATATTGCCGTTTATGAAAACGATAAACGATTAAATTACGCAACGCATTTTTTTCAATCATCTCATATTAGAATCGTGTACTGAGATACGACAGGATGGGTAGATTAATTGGATTAGCTCATTGTAAACGTGTTTTTTGATGTGTATTTCACAGTGATCTAAAAATAATTGAAGTGACTTGCAACGATGCTGCGGTTTCTAAACTGTGTCAAAGTAATTCAAATTGAAACGATGCTGCGGATTTTTCGGTTAATTTTCAGACATTGGATACTTATTTCATTTTGCATTTTAATCATAAACTATTCACTACCTACACGAAACCTTTTAGCGGTTATCCAGTAGTGAATTTCGAGTTAGCGTCGCTCTAGGCTGAGAACATTTTGTCACCCCATATTCAAGTGGCTATATTTAAAAAGTATACGTATTTTTTAATTATCTGAAACTGTTTTTGGTATATTCATACTAACAACAACTTCTTTTATACCGATTTCTTTTAGTACTGACAAATCAGCGCATTATATGATAAATCAGAAAAATTGGTGTGCCCTGATTAAATATTCCAATAAAATAGCAAATGTAGATATTTTCAATATGATCAAAGGCTTCTCTATTCGAGGAATAGGGTCAGTATCACAGAAAGAAAAAATTATGGAATTAGCAGCCGCTACTATACGCGGTATAGGTGGTTGTATTGCGTAAGAACGAGATTTTTTCCTGACTACTTTTGATGTTTTCGCCATTTCACTCACTTAAAGCTCATATTGAAAACATCAAATCTGAATTTTTTCAGATTTTCCTAACCAAGCATTTTCTTACCACAGCTAGTCGAAAAATCAGCTTTCGACGACTTCTCATTTTTTCAAGTTAACATAGTTTGAAATTCAGATGACATATGGAAAAATTTCCTATTCAAAAGTTCCGCATCTTTGTATGAAATTTCTATAAAGAATTTTGTGCGATTTTTCGTGCCCCCTTAAAGTATAGTTTTGATGAAAAATCTTCGATAATCTTCTGCATCAAAATAGTGCCCTAATCGAATTAGCCAAAATTTTGATACAGCATGTCTTTTTCAATACTACCAAAGATTGTCTATAAGTTTCGTAATGGGCGGAAAAGTAGTACAAAAGTTACAAGTAATAGTCTACATGAAACTGCGAAATTTCTCATCTATACATACCATAATGCGGCGGTACAAACGGTGAAAGTTATGCAGTCGGTATTACGATAAGCGATACATCTGTGAATTCTTACCTTGGATGAATACGCTTCAGAAATATTGTCCGGCAGTAAGGAACTAACGTATCGTGTCAGGAATCTTAATAAATAACAGACTGAAGTACGCTCCTCAAGAAAAAGTCGTCAACTGTTATAAACAACACGCGCAACAATTGACGATCGCGCTCGACTGCACAGCAGCGCCACGCGCAGGGCAAGCAAATTGCTTGACGCGCGGCGAAGTTTGAACCGAATTCTCGCCACTGTATTAATATTTCTTGATATATCTTCTGAACCACTGCACCGCCTAGGATGAAATTTTCAGACAACCTTCCGCATCGAAGAAGGCATGCTGTGTATAAATTGTAACCCATTCGATCAAGGCACTTTTCAGTTACGAATAATTTGCGCGCATTTTGTATCAAAACTACACTGAAACGGGGTGTGAAAAATCCGTAAAAATTACTCTCGAGAAGTTCGCAAGAGAACCTAAAATTTTTGTGAAGGAACATTTTTCATACGTCCTCCAGGTTTTAAGCTATATAGGTGCGAAAAATCAATTTGTTGGTTGAGTTCTGAAGAAATCATGCGTCGAAAAAATCTTAAAAAATTCAAAGTTAATCCTTTCAACATCTACTTTGATTATGTGAAAGCGCAATCGTATTAAAATGAGTCAGAGAGACCGACCGTATACATACAAAAGCCCACGTATACATTTGATGCTCCACAAAAGAGGTCACGTCAAGTTATGATCTACCTGCCGTTGTTTAAGCACTGTTCAAGACACAAGATACAGAAGCATATTTTTTCGAGATTTTTTCCAGTCATCAATATTTTATTTAAAAACTAATGAAGACTGGATGTCACGAGCGGCATGATATATTATCTACGTTTGGCGCTAGCTCGTAGTGTTTTTTTTTTTAATACTACCCACAATTAATGTCGTCTAAGGCTCTAAAGTTGTGTAAAGTGACTGGTTTATGCGTCACAGGCAGAATTGTTACGCAGATATCTGAACTTCGAAGTGGTGAAGTTAAAAATGTGTCATTTTGAGCCAATGAATCCACACTAATACATTGTTACTGTATCCGGATAATTTTTAATTTTCGTGACGAAATTAATTACAAAATGGCGGCGTGGCGCATATAAGTAGCGAACGACTCCTAATTCGAGGGCGTTTTGTGGTAACTTGTAACAGATGGAGAAATTTTTTCGAGTTCAAAACACCTTTTTGGGTTTGAGCACGGAGCCCAAATATTAAAAAAAAAAATTGTAATGCATAGAATTATAACCAAAAAATTATTGAAAAAGAAATCCAGCTACGAGTTCGAATCGATAAACAAGTTTAAAGATTGTGTTAACATTTCAAGTTTATCGGATGAAAATTATCCAAGGAATCTGCGTCACCTAATTAAAAATGTGGTCGTTCGCTACTTATATGCCGCCATTTTGTTATTAATTAACAGTCAAAAAATTCTAATACGTTATTGAAACTATAAATAATAAAGCCCTCAAACTCAAATTGCTCTATTTTCATTTTTCGTAAAAAAAAAACTCTTAAAAATAGGTCGGATTTTATGCCCTCCAAGCATGTCGCTCCTAATTTTACCGCCCCGTGTAACGGAACTTGTGTTATTGAACAAATCCGTATTTGTATTTCTGATTCAGTACAGATTAGTTTCCAAATCTTTGTATTAATCAGAACCCAGTCCAACTGAGAGGGTTCGATTATCCCTTTTCTGAAAGATTTGCATGACAACACCTTTACACCGCTACCACTCTACGTGACAGCTCCAATCAACTGACGGTAAGTAAATTACAATTAAGATGAAGTTAAAGAGTAGCGCGGACTCTACTCTACTCGTACTCTACTCGAAAATCCCAATCTCTATAACTTATTTATTTATTCTTTGGTTCACAATAATCATTTGAACCATAATAAACGTCGAAAATATTGTTTCGATAATTTTTTTTACTCTAAAGATGGTTTCATCGACATCCAACCGCCAATTATTACGTGCTGAGTGATTGAACACGATGAAAAAGTAATATGCCGTAAGAATACATTTTAAATGCTGTAAAATATCACACAAATCACATAAATTTAACCGAATTATTTGTACATGGTTAACTTTAACGCATGTTTCAATTTCCATATTTTTCCATCCATCAATTCATTTTGCGATAGAACTAGGTTAAAAAAATTCACCGGAGAACCACGAGATATAAAAAATTCGAGATATTGTGACATACATACCGATCTTTGCCGCACTCAACAACAGCTTACAAAATCTTGACTAATTCCTAACTATACAAGCAGATTTTATCGCAGTATCACGCATCAAATTCATTTGTATATAATGAGACTCTTTCGCCGATTCGTAACAGTTGCTCGAAATTTTCTGCGACGGGTAGATAGCTCTTGTGTGAAAAGTCCAAATTCAACCGGACGAAATGGGAGACACTTCGAACAGAGGCAAATACACCAATCCCGAAGGCTCAGCTACGTGGGAGTACCTATCGACCGTGGGATGTGAGTGAAGAACACTAAAATTTCACTTTCGTGTAGCAGGGTGGGCTACAAATGTATTTTTTCGAAATGTAACATTACAAAGGAGTAAAACGGTTTTATGATATGTACGACGAAGTATTCAAATTACAGTAGCTCTTGAACAATACCATTATATGCGCGCACAAGTCAGTGTAATTCCAGATCAAAACCGATTAAAAGAATGGTTTCGGATAGAATGCTGTTTTCTTTACGAAAAAAGCCGACTTACGATCATCTTTATATTTGTAACGGATTGGTTTATTAAGGCCCAAGATTTTTATTTTACATATAGGGAAAAGATGAATAAAGTCCGTCAACTGACTTACAAACGAGATTGTTGATCGCTTTTCTTTATCTTAGGAAACTGTAGCAATATTTCAATCACAATAACATTCATACGTCACCGTTCATTCGATACTGAAGTTAGTATTAAACTATGTATAAATAAAATCAATGTATAAATATTATTGACTAAAAATGTGTATAAATGTAACACGATCGTGGTAACTTAGCTTATGTCAGCTTTATGTAATTGTCACTGATTCAGGGCTTCCACGGTTCACAAATCTTGAATCATCTTCCCGTTATTTTCTTAAATTTTTCATTATTAAAATCCCCACAGGGTTCGTAGATTTGGCTGAACAGTTTTGTTATCGTCACAGACTACGTAGTTTAAATCTTTTAATAATACTGAATATTGAATTTGTGGAAAGACCCGTGAATTTGCACAAATTCGGCAAGTATGTACTGAGATCTATCAATTTTCGTGTTCGTCAACCAGAGGATGTTGTCGAGTTGTCAGCAGTTCTCTTATCTCTTTGATGTTCATTCGCACCTAGCGAATGAGCGTCACACATTGGGACTAATTGCGCTACATTTAGATTCCCGTGATTCCGGCCTATTGCCTGTTACATTTCGTACGTCTGAATTGATTACAAACCCACTTATTGTTAAAGCAATAACGTATTCGCTGATTACAGGTGCCCTCCTTACATTTTGTATCGGTTGCATATGCGGTTGGAGTTCACCGAGCTTGGCCATACTGAGGAAGCCCGATTCGCCAATCACCCTCAGTGACGAGGACGCGTCTACTATGTCAGCCTTAACTGCTATAGGTCACATGCTGGCGCCCGCAATAATCATTCTGACGACTGACAGACTTGGCCGAAGAATCAGCCTGCTGGCTTCTGGTCTCCCAATGTTGATCTGCTTCGGGCTCATCATAGCTGCCAAAGATTCCTCGGTAAGTCATGCTCACACTGCGACAATTTTCACTGTCAAACCAACCTCGTTTCTTTCCAACAGGTAATCTTGTTGGGAAGATTTTTCGGTGGTATTTCCCTTGGCTTCGGGACGGCCGTTGTACCGATGTATCTCGGTGAAATTGCGTCACCCAAGTTACGAGGGGCGATAGGAATCACCATAAGCACAACGATATCCGGCGGGTCACTGTTCATGTCCATTATCGGGCCGTATCTGTCATTAAAAACTACGGCTTACGTGACATTGAGCTTCGGTATTGCCGCTTTGGGCGGCTTGTGGTTCGTTCCAGAGTCCCCGTACTTTCTTGTGATGGTTGGTAAGATGAAGGAAGCAGAGCGCACCCTGGAGAAGCTTCGCGGTAAGACGGATGTCTCGGAAGAGATGAACCTGATCAAGAAAACCATCGGTTTCGAGAATAACGCTGGGAAGGGATGGGAAAGAAGAAGAAATAAACCAAACCTAAATGTAATCAACGCCCTTAAGCAGCTCGTCACAGTGTCGAAAAATTTGAAAGCACTCATAATTAACTTTCTATTTATATTTGTATCGCATTTTGGTGGATGTACGATCATATTGGTATACGGGCAGATAATATTCGCGGACATGAAAACTGCCATCCCCGGTCACGTATGCTATATCATACTTGTTATCCTCCAGTTCATCAGCACCTTTCTGACTGTGTTCATCGTTGACAGAATTGGTCGGAGGCCTCTCATCTTTATCTCGGGCACAATTAGTGGCACTTGCTTCCTTATTGTCGGTGTCTACTTCTGGCTCATGGAGTACGGTCACATGGACGTTGTTTCGTACTCGATGATCCCTTTCTGCGCCTTGCTAGCTGGAATGGGTACTTTGAGCATTGGTATACTGCCAGTGACGTTAGTCGTACAGTCCGAAACGCTCGACACCGATATCAAGGCAATTGCAACCTCCTTGCTAGGTGTTGGCAGTGGATTGCTGGCGGCCATTACTTTAAAATACTACCTCATGATTGCAACGGTCTGGAACTTCGGTCACTCGGTACCCTTCACTGTTTTTGCCTTATGCATCTGGTTCTCCACAGCACTCATACTAAAACTACTTCCTGAAACGAAAGGCCGAACCTTCCTCGAGATCCAAAGAAACCTGGCCGCCTGATATGGCAATAGCTGTAGCTTCAACGGATACCGCAACAGCTTGCAACTTTTGTCTTCATTTATAGGATCGACAACTTTAAGTCGGGATTGTCGGAGCGTAGACATTTTGGTGCAGATAAGGTCAAGAATATTCACTTTCGTGATATTTTGTGCAAAGTAATAATCTAACGATCGTTCACTGTCGAACATCGAATGACTTTCCGACATGTACTTTCACAAATATGAAAAACTGAAAAGGTTTATACGCCAAACTACGGCATAGACATTTGACGGCGTGCTGAAGAACTCTTCCATCACGTAATCTCGAAAATACGTGTTAAACGAAAAATTATATGATTACCTCTTGCACATATAGCTCTACCCTCTGAATACCTGGATAAATTATAAAACAAAACCTAGGTTGCTTATACATTTATCATTTTTTATTTTCTCATAATATACCTAAATTTTAGTTACTCGCGGAAATACTGTTTTTTGATAATAAGTAAAGTGATTGTATAGAATCAACGACTGCAGAAAAACAATTTCGCCGTCGCAACACAGCTTCAAAAAATGATCTGTTGAATCTGTTGAAAATTTCGCTTATCCAAAATAGTGGATTCGTTACAGCAGAAACTACCACAGTAGCAGCATTAGTTGTGCATTATTTTTCCCTGCAAAGATCATAAAACATTTCGTTATGCCGACGAAACGACCATCTTTTAATTTCGAATGATAACATTTTGACACGACACGCGCAGAGCAGAGATCGAACAGGGATAGGCACAATGAACACGCGGAGTACACTCGTCTTGGGTTAACTTAGAAATAATTTCAAAAATGAGGACTGAAAGTATAACTTATCAGACGTGACATGATCAGATAGTCTCTGTCAAAAAATACACAACAAAATATTCTTTCACGCTATGAAATCGCGGCAATCCGAGGAGGCTCAAAGGAGGTATACTCGAGCAAAATTGCAGAAAAAGCACACAAACCATAGCAAAATGCCAATGATATTGTAAAATTTCCCATGAAGTAGACGGCAGTTGTCAAAAAATGTCCATCTACTGCTTAACATAGAACTAGATATGACAATTTGGCGGCACTGTTGCGCTCACGTCCATTCTGTCATAATTCGGTACAACGTCATCAAGGCAATTATATAAAAAAGCCGTCTTGTTCTTTAATTTGTGTGGTTATAAACATTATCGTGTATGGCATCTCAAAATGTGTGATTTCTTTGGAGTTAGTGTATCATTGGCATTTGTTTTCAGCTTGTAAGCTTTCTTCAACTTTTTATGATAGGATAATGACTGTCATTATTATTTACAATTTTGGGTTATATAAAGATGCATGAGCATAACGGCGCGCCAAGTGTCAAACTGACAGACCACGCACCGACCAATCAAAAGAACCATTAAAATGCCAACAATGCGCTCGATATATTTCAATAACTTTGAGATTCGATCGTCCCATCAAATTTTTAAGAGGATAACCCTGATCCTTCTTACTTAGTATACTGCACGAATCGATGAAGAAAGAAGAAAGTGTGAAAAAATGGGGGAAATCAATCTGACTCTGTTTAAAAAAAAATAATATATAAATAAATTCCTAGTTTATAGAACGTACAATACAATGGTATTTAGATACATTGTCGACGGGCTGCAAATATTATAATTAGGATTGTCTTCTGTATAATTACTACAGCAAGATTTGCAAGTCAGACAGAACAATGTAAAAAGTGACTAACGCAATCCACAAAAACCACAATATTTTACGTAACGTGAGACAAATACTGGTAAACGGGTAAAACGTAAAAATTTCTTCTCAGCACATCATAAAGTGATCTTCAATTCTTAATTACACATCTGGCTAGTCTTATCAGATGGAACTTGCCGCACGAATGTAGATACGTTTTGCGTATATAATAACAGAATATCGTCAACGAGTGTCAAATAGTTTCTTGAACGAAGAAAATCGGAGACCTTGCGCCGAACCAAACCAATATCACGCTAATTTCCATGATGAGCAGGGACTCGGACAGAGGGAGATACTCAACTCCTGAGGGGTCACCAATCTGGGAGTACTTCTCAACCGCATCTTGTAGGTCACGTATAAGAACAATCCGCATTGACCCGAATTTAACCTGTCCGAAGATACATCCGTCAACTTATTATAAATGTGATATTCTCTGTCGATAGGCGCCATGTTATTTTTTGCCATTGGATTTGTGCCAGGATGGAATGCACCGACCCTAAACATGCTTCAGAAACCGGGCTCTCCAATAACCATCAATGGTTCGGACGTATCTAATATATCAGCCGCAATGGGTTTCGGTTACATGTTTGCTCCTACACTCACCGTACTGATCACTGACAAGCTTGGCAAGAAAAAGTCTCTTCTAATTACCATCGCAGTAACGAGCATCAACTGGGGGTTGATTGCAATCGCTCAAACCGTTAATGTGAGACATCTTTTCACCTGCCTCTGTACTCTGTCGCAATTGGGCCCTTATAGTATAGGAATTTCGATGACGAGAGAAACTCGAGATGTAAATCATTCCACTACCATTGCAGGTTCTAATCGTGGCGAGATTCATCAGTGGTTTCGCGATGGGCATGATTCTGGGCATCGCACCTATGTACCTCGGGGAAGTAGCTTCAGTGAAAATTCGCGGAGCAATAGGAATGGTCTGCAGTGTGACGATGAACGCTGGCATACTATTCACCTTCGTTGTGGTACCGTACCTGTCCGTACGAATGGTAGCTTATATATCCCTGACTTTGATCACCTTGGCCGCGATGTGTATCCTGTTCATCCCCGAGTCCCCGTACTTTCTTGCAATGGTTGGCAGGATCGCGGAAGCCGAGGTCGTTCTGGAAAAGCTTCGCGGTAAATCGGACGTGACAGAGGAACTGGATCTGATAAAGAATACCGTCACCGATATGGACAAAGGTGCGAAGAAGCTGAATAAGGGCAACGAGCCAAGGGCACCAAAGACATTTGGCATCTTCGAGCAAATCAAGCAAATCGTCACTGTACCTGGTAACCGAAAAGCATTTTTTATCAACTTGTTGGTTATGATATGGATGGAGTTCGGTGGTTACATCGTTATCATGATATTTTGCACGTTTCTATTCGATGCGATGCACTCTAAGATTTCCTCCTATACGTCGACGATCATTCTCAGTGCGTGTCAACTCGTTTCCAATATCTTCACGGCCTTCGTGATAGACAGAGTCGGGCGCAGGCCTCTGATCGGTATTTCAGGGGTTCTAAGCGGCGCTTGCCTCATGATCATCACTGTGTACTATTTCCTGATGGAATACACTGGAATAGACCCCTCTCCGTACTCAACTTTGGCCGTTTGCGCGATGTACGTCAACATAATCATGTTGAGCATCGGTCTGGTACCACTGCAGACGATCCTCATGAGCGAGACAATTGCTTCTGAAGTCAAAACGCTGGTGAGCAACATAATCATCTCGATGGGCGGCCTACTCGGTTCCGCTGCGATGATGTTTTACAAACAGACTTCGGAAATCTGGGGATTAGGCAACTCTGTGCCTTTTTTTGTCTTTACCATCACTACTTGGTTCACCACGATGGCCATCATGATGTTGCTACCCGAAACGAAAGGCAAGACTTTCTTGGAGATACAGAGAATACTTAACAAATAACAAATAATCATGAATGAGTCATAGATATGAAGCTGGTGCTCCCGATCGTTCAAAGTTGAAATTGTTTGTAAGTTATCGTGTTATTATAAGATTATAAGACTGTAAGTGAACTTGATGAGTGAAACTATACCGTGATTAATTGCTGAATTTCTGGTTGAACATCCTGCACTAGTGTTTGATCGTTGAACCGCAAGAATGTAAACCATTCGTACGCTCTGACGCTGTGTGAAATGAAGGATCAGCGTAACAAATAACAAAGAGACATGTGCCTACGCTGATAACATCAGAAATAAAGCACCGTCATCATCGATAGTGAAGAGTCATGTTCTGTTTCCACAAGTTAGTCCGAAATACGTATAAATGAGATAATAGCACGAGCGTAAAAAGTCCTGTACATACATATAAAATTTGTGTGCAAAAAAAAAAATAAGAACATTCATGATTTGAAAAACATATTCACATTTTTCCCCTTGTCATTCTCTCCCAAGGCCGTGATATGAGCACGCTATGCAAATCACACATGTATGACACAGAATAAAGTACACGTGTTGGTCCTAGAAACCTATAATATACGATTTTATTAATCAAAATATGCTGGATTTACTGATCACGTCCTCGTAATGATACTGATTTCATTTTCTGATCGACAACTAGATTAGAAGGCGCTATGTGGCTAGCACTCGGTGGTGTAATGAAAGTAATTCCGTAGGCTTGTTCACATAAGTTTCATTTCCAAACAATAAGAATACTACGTCATTCACCAGTGATATATACATTACGAATTAATGGATGAAACGCAAGATCTAAGGAGTGCCACGTACATCCACAGGTGCCATCCCATAAATTCTTAGTAAATTCCAAAATACACAACTTGATCTTATCACCACTACGTAATAACCACAATGGAATACTCGTACCGACCGAGGTGAGGGACGCAATAGTAATTGGTTAGGTCTTCGAAAAATTTACTTCATCTCAGAATATTGCTAACGACAACATACGATGGGCAAGGATTCCGAGAAAGGAAAGTACGCCTCTCCAGAAGGCTCGCACATCTGGGAATACATCATTTGTGCTTTCAGTGAGTAGCATTCATTCATTTTTGTTCCACATTACGTCAGAAACCAATTTATAAACATGTACTCAACCACTCTATGTATACCTTTCTTGCAGTTGCGACGTTGGCTTTCGTCTTTGGCCAAATGATGGGATGGAATGCGCCCAGCGTGGTGGAACTCAGGGCTCGAAATTCGACATTCCAAATAACAGATGAACAGGAATCCACTTTGGGGGCATCAATGGCGATAGGTCAATCAATAGCACCTCCATTCGGCATATTCATATTCGGCAGTATCGGCAGTAAAACTGGTATACTGATTTCTGCGATTCCAGTAGCCGTGAGCTGGATGGTGATTCTACTGGCCAAAAATATTACGGTGAGTATTTCCAGTCCACTGTCAATAACGTGGCAATCTATTTTAGTCACGAGCTAATAATAAATAGTAATTCTTGTGCGCCAGGTCTTAATTGTGGCAAGGATAATAAGTGGATTCGGGGTGGGTCTATCGATGTGCGTGATTCCCATGTACACCGGTGAAGTTTTATCGAAACATTTACGCGGCACGCTGGGCGCCATCACAATAGTCATGTACAACGTTGGGATGCTCTTCATTCTCGCAACCGGACCATACTTTGGAATTCAAATCTCAGCATTGATCGGCCTTATTTTGAGTATAGCCTTCTTCGTTAGTTTCTGGTTTGCCCCGGAGTCCCCGTACTTTCTCGTCAAAGTTGGCAAGATTGAGGCAGCTGAAGCAGCCCTCGAAAAACTTCGCGGGAAAACGGACGTGACGGATGAGATTGCACTGATCAAAGCCACGATCGAGCATAAGGGAAAGACTTTGCGAGAAACAAACGTACGTGAGAAAAGTGTTTCTTCGAAAAAATTGAATGCGTTTCAGCAACTTTTCACAATTCGTGGGAATATCAAGGCGTTCGGTATTTCGATGACATTGTCGATAATGGCGCACTTCTCTGGAATTTCGGGGTTAACAAACTACTGTAACTATATTTTCACGGACATGGGTTCTAAGGTGGATGTGAAAAATAGCGTAACATTGTTTGGTGTTATTCAAGTAATCAGCGGCATCGTAACTATAGCCATCGTCAATAGGATCGGGCGCAGGCCATTACTCTTTATCTCAGCCGCAATCAGCTCATTTTGTCTTCTTGTAATCGCCGGTTACTTTTTTCTCTTGGATCACATGGGCCTGGACATGAAGCCATACTATATAATCCCGTTCGGCACTGTCTTCATCTACGTGATGGCTGTGAACGTCAGTGTCCTCACTGTTCCCGGGATCATAATATCCGAGATATTCGCCACTGACGTCAAATCACTCGCCTCCTGCTTGTACTCCATGTTAGGTGGAATGATGGGATTTATTTCTCTCAAAGCCTACATGTTCATTTATAAGACTTTGGATCTGGGTCAGTCAGTGCCATTTTTCATTTACGCGTTGATGACAATCATCTGCTTAATACCTCTCGTGCGTTTGCTTCCCGAAACGAGAGGCAAGACTTTCTTAGAAATCCAAAAGAAACTGAACGCTTAATTCACCCGACGAATGACAACAAATAACGGTGACCGAAGCAGTTTTCCTCGCTTTACAATGTATCAGCTGTACCTCGGAGTTCGTAATTAAACTAAATTCACGATCGATCTGAAATAATATATTCGTTCACGCTGGAATGTATGATATCCTATGATTGAAACGACATCGATGGGCAATGTGAATTAATATTTGAAACAAAACTACGCCATTCCATTCGTCAAATTGTTAATACAAGCAATTGTGACCGGAGTGAAAAGAGGCCTAACAACGGATGAAATTACACATCAGTGCAAACTCTATAACTCAGGTCAAGGAAACAGCCCTGGAAGTATAAGCAGAATCCATGATCGAGAGACATGTCACTCTCCTTGCGAGTTGACTTGGTTTTTACTTTCAATAAACTTGAAGCCTATTCGCCTCACTATTTTTATTTTCTTAATACCTTAGTCCTCTTCCAAGTATCTCTCCTGTTTCCTCCCTTCCCTCGACTCGCTCATCTGCTATGACAGCTGAAATAGCGAAAGGAATTTCAAAATTCATCGTCGATGTTAACCACGAGCCATAGGTTCGTGCGGTCTGAAAGCACGCTGTGAATTCCCATAGAGTACGACATCGCTTTGCGTTATTTTCGAGGTATTCGGTCTTCCGCTGCGTAGGCGCGCGGCGAAATCCGCAGAGCGGAGAGAAAGGTCGAAGTTCGGAACAGCGGTTGGAGATGGCGGAGATATTGCTGGAGGATGAGTGCTATCTCGAGCATGGAACGGGAAGCAAGCATCGTTTTCACCGAAAACCTCAGCCCACTAGAAACCTCTCGATCAAAACAGCGAGCAGGGATATATAGTTTCGAGTGCTCCGGGCTTCCCAAGCTAGTTAACCCATAACTCGGCGAAACGTGACGCCGTAAAACAGAACGCTAAGCGTTCCGACGGCCCTGTGCTACTTTTATAGCTCGCCTCGCCATTTCCGGGTTGTTCTTTATACACGGAGCGCGGCCGAAGTCTGTTAAAAAAGAGGCGAAAAGTACAGTGCGAAGAAAGCAGAGGGAACAAAAATTTTCCCCATTTATTGCCCTGAAATAAATGCATCAACGGAATAGGCCCGCGAAGCTCTAAATCCGTCGAGCGCAAACTCGGCTAGAGCGTATAGTATAAAAGTTTCCCGACTTAACAGCTGAGAAACGCTATTCAGTCTTGCAGAAATTGCTATTGGCAGAACCATTAGAGGCTGAAATTAGTTTTGCGATCCTAGATATCGCCCCCGTGGTACTTACGATCTGCAGACCCCGACACGGACCACTTATCTCACTTTATATCGCGAATTAATCTCCTACTCAATCTCAAACCGCGGCTCCGGCCGCAACTTCGGGGTCACTTTTGTCCCCGCGCTGCAACTGCCTCGAACGACATACTCCTCCTTTACACAAATAAGCATTTTGGATGTTTCAGGGTATTCGCTACTTTGAATTTCTATCTTTCATTATGTTCTCGTGCGATAACGTGACCAAAATGGCGTAGAAGACGAGCGGTCCACCGATCGTTGAAGATTAATTGGTGCCAGCTGTTGGACCGTCGTTTGACAAATCCAAGAACGACACTAAATAAGACCGTATGAAATATGTCCGCGATGTATACCCAAGGCTGAGAGTAAAAATTCCGTTTTCAAATTCTCCTGCACCGTGTGGCGTGTTCGCAGTCCGTAAGAAATGATAACACACGGGAAGCACGGTGCTGAATGTAGCGATGTACGATCCGCGAGATATTTATGCCCGTGGTTGGCGTGATCGCGAAGCATACCGCCACCAGAACTCTATGAGGCAGGTACAACATCCGTGCTCATAAATCAACGGATTACCATCGGATTGAGTAATTTGACTCTAATTGCACGCAGCCGATTCACCTGCAGCACCGTCCAATTCTTCGCCATATTTATGCTGCACGTGCCTGCGTGGGAAAGACGCTGACGGAGAATGCATGTTACACGAATCAGTACCAGAACGCGATTGTTGATTGTTCAAAGGAAAATCAAACAGGGATGTGTACGAATAAAATACCTAATTTTGAACGAGCGGTATAAAGCGTGCAAAACTAAGCTTTGCTCAAGTAGCGCACAATCAGCGAAACGCTGGTAATATTAAATACTATTTTGCCGTTATATAAAGACAAATCGTAACATTTTCTTAACCTGTAGACTATTCAAGACACGTGTCTACATGTACTCTTGAATCGCAGCCAATTTTGAATAACTAGAATTTATATAGGATAAATTTTCGCGCACTAAAAATGAGTGAGTCGTTCGTTCTATTTCCATTCAACGTTGTTAGAAAATTTCAAAAATTTATTCGCATATTTATTTGAGGGAAACTCTATCGATAATCATCGATTCTGTCCATAATAGTCGTACCATCGCATGAGATATTAGAACAGGCGCGACAATTGTTTCCAGATATTGTTGCTAACGAGGAGAGGTTGCGCAATGGAACGAGCTGATTTCTGTAAATAAAATTTTGAAACACTCTCGGGCCCAAATAAAGAGACCCGCGTTCCAACGTTTCACCGAATGGACATTTCTTGCTGAGGAAAAAAAACATTGAAAACTTGACGTTGTTCGAAATGAAAATGCAAAATTATTTCTGTACAGATAAATTTGCACAATATCGATTAGGACATTTTGCCGACAAGATTGCATCTTCAGTCAATGATTACTATTTTATGCCCGTTGTGTTGTTGCAATCACTACGAATACAAATGCTTGTATCCTATAGGACAAGCAGATATTATAGTTTGTTCCTTAAATATCTATGGTACCTACATTGGGTGTAAAATATGAAGATAACATTAAGAAGTTGAAAGAAATTACCAGCACGTTTTGAGAAGACTCTCAGAAAAATATAACATTTTTCGAAATATATCGAAAACAAGTTTCCAATTTTATTTCTTCTCGCAAACAAATGGCTGTTCAGTAAATCGTCCAAACGCGGGTCTCTTTATTCTTGCCTATAATATGTCAGAATCTCTTTGTTGAAACCGCTCTGTGCCATTCCGTGACCGTTCCCTGTTTAGCTTTAGTATGGTAAAAACCATTACGCCCATAAGACAAGAGAAACATTTGCTGCAGCAGCCGGAAGATCTTGAAGAGAGCGAAAAATTAGGGCAAGAGTGATGTTCGAACTTCGCATGTGCAGGGTTTGTTCGGGCGGTAAAGGAATAAATTCGGTTAACGAAAGGCACTCGTACCGTTGGGTGAAACTAACGTTGAACTAAGACAATTACACGTAATTCCTATTTGTCGCCAAGTAACCTGTGAGTGAGCAACTTTATGCGGTAAGAATACGGGGAGTTTAACCGAACAAACTGGGTCAGCTCCATGGAGAGAAGTTCGGGAACGACGAAAGACCCGCGATCTATATCTGCGACTCGATGCCTATGTACGTAGGTATATGTATGCAAGGTTGGCACGGATGGCCGTTGAACAGCTTCGTTATCAGCGTGAATACCAAACAAATTTCAAAGGACGGCATCCCGCACCTCCCAAAGGGACTCGTACTTCGTTTATACCCAAAAATCAGAGACAAAGATATGAAGTAAATTTTTCATTATTCCTTTGGCTCCAGACATTCGTACGGAATCTGGTCGAAGCGATTTTCGTTGCCTACAAAATACGTGACTACAGAAATTGGCGAACCCGTTCGAACAATATTTATCGTATTCTTGAGAGACGCGATTTTTGTTTATCAGCTTAAAACGGAAACAAGATTGTCTCTCTGTTTTCTATAGAGATCATGATAGAATAACACTGCTGAATCGGGATTTCCATGTTTGCCTAATTAAAGTATCCCTTAAGACCGTAGTTGTTTGTTGGAAAATATGCGAAATTGAAACAGTAGCGTGAACGCTCACGTGGCGTAAATCCAACAGTGAGCAGCGCGTCAGAAAGGTAAATATGGAAACGAAAATCACCCAATAATAATCTTAATTCATACAGATAACACAAACACACATGCGTGTAGTTCATTATACAAGCGCACAAATTATTGCGATAGCGAGGAACAGGAGTTGCATTTTTCTTTCACATGATTACAATGAACTTCTGCACAAATATAAATATTTCGTTCGATGTATTTGCAGTCTGTAATTGTAGATAATTAGCACTACAATTCGTACTTTTAAAACCTTATCGCTTCCTTCTCATTCTGCGGATGGTTGCGAATTCATTATACTTGGCTTGAGAATATTTGAGTCTACTTCTTTCGTCAAAAATTTCAAATTTCATCTAATATTGAGTTACGATTAATCCCAGTTAGTTCGATCATCTTCACTCTAAACCGCAGAATGTTATTTTTCTTTCTGTTTTGCTGCGTTTAGCACTGTTGAAAACTAATGCGCCGCTTCTAAGCAAGTAAACAGTGTGCTTTAATTAGTGAATGAAATGTAAAAAATTAAGAACACACTAAGCTTGATGGGCGAGTAAACGTTATAATTTTTTTTCAGAAGGTCGTCTTTCACATTGTGTAAATTTCGGAGATAAAACAAATTATTCAAGATAATACTCCGGGCATTTCGGCTGATTCAACAACGAAATTGCGAACACCTCGCGAACTGGAGCACTGGTTGGATCCGCGATTCAAATACAAGACCGTCGAAAATGGGAAAAGACGCCGAAAGAGGAAAATACGCGTCTCCCGAGGGCTCGCGAACCTGGGAATACCTCGTCACTTTTTCATGTGAGTGCAACGCGTTGGTGGGAAGCTTCGAAATTGACCGATGAACGCCAGCTATCCTAGTGAAAATTCCGTTTGGCGCTGACGAAAGCGTACAAAATTGTCAACCAGGGATATTAATTATCTCAAGTGTTGTCTGCAGGTGGGATCGGACTATCCTGCATTGGAAATCTGCAAGGATGGAGTTCGCCCACCATCACCGAGCTCAAGAGCCCGAATTCCCGAATCCAGATCACGAACCCGGCTAGCCAGTTATCATGGCTGGCGGCCGCGCTATCCACGGGACACATGGCCGCGCCCATATTCAGCCTCTTACTCATCGACAGGATCGGAAGGAAGAGCAGTTTCCTGCTTTCCGCAGCGCCGCTGGTCCTCAGCTGGGCGCTGATTGTGGGGGCTGAACACATAAATGTGAGTTTCGATTGAATTATGCTTTGAGAAGGAGGCAGAGAAAAGATCGGTTTTTTGAGATACGTAGATACAATGTTCGAACAGTGTTTTTTAACGATACCTGTTTTACTGAATTTTTCTAGTTACTGTAACAAATGAAATTTTTCTCGATGCAAGAAGTTAAAAATACGACGCTTATTCCGCTTGAAATTGTTTCAAACTTTTTTATTTCGAAATCACCGACAGAAGTCCCAAATTATTTAAGTTTGAACGGGATTGATATTTTGTTCTTGCAATATTCGTTCAGCTGAACGCTCCGATCCTTACATCCATTACGTAGATTACACGCGCCATTTCTCTCATACCGCAGGTACTCATCGCGGCAAGAGTGTTAGCTGGTTTCTCCATGGGCTTGATGATGTGCGTCTATCCGGTGTACTTCGGGGAAATTTTTTCGACGGAGTTGCGCGGTTTCTTGATGTGCATAACTGTAGCTGCATACAACTTTGGGGTGCTCGCCATGTTCGCGGTGGCCCCGTACCTCGGCATTCGAACAACGGGAATCATCTGCATGACCATAGCAGTAACCTTCCTGATTACCTTCTGGTTCATGCCCGAGTCGCCGTACTTCCTCATGATGGTCGGCAAGACGGATCAGGCCGAATCTGCACTCGAAAAGCTCAGAGGCAAAACGGACGTCTCGGACGAGCTTGAACTGGTCAAGGCCACCCTTCGCGAAAAGGGAAAGTCTCTGCTGGGTAGCAATGGTGCCGAAAAGAACGAAATGGAATCGGGGATGCTGAACACTCTCAAGCGACTTTTCACCATTCGTGGAAACCTCAAAGCGTTAATAATCACAATGTTGATCGCGATGTTATCGCATTGCTGCGGATTTGGTTCACTCATGGCGTACTGCCACGTAATATTCACGGACATGAACGCTGGGATCGATGTTCAAATAACCACAATATTTTTCAGTTTACTTCAGCTGATTGCTTCTGTCGTTGGCAGCATTTTCGTGGAGAAGGCCGGACGTAGGACCTTCATATTGGGCGCAGGCGTGTTGGCAGGATTTTTACTCACCATCGTCGCCGGGTATTTCTTCCTGATGGAACATACAACGGTCGACGTAAGCGCGTTCGCTTTGTTCGCGGTCTTCGTCATCTATAATTTCATCTTCGTGGCGCACATCGGAATACTGATGGTACCTGGGATCATAGTATCCGAGATATTCTCATCAGATATCAAAGTGCTGGCCTCCTGCATCGGCGGAATATTCGGCAGCGCGGTGGGAGCCGTCTCTACTAAATATTATTTCTTAATGGCCAAGTCTTGGGGCTTTGGACATTCGGTCCCGTTCTTCATATACGCGATAGTGACGTGGGTCAGTACGGCATGCATTGGATATTTGCTTCCCGAAACGAAGGGCAAAACTCTGTACGAGATCCAAAAGATCCTGAACGCCTGATCAACGCTAGCCTTAAGTTCACATGGGAGGTACAACCATTTATGCAAATTCACTTATGCTCTGACTGTAAGCCATACGTCGGCTTTAACCTGGCGTCAATGTCATCAGTAATAATTAAAAAAATATTTCACAGAAATCGATTTCTTTCAATTTTTTATGATTATAAAACGTCACTCGTCGTTCGGTTGACTATTAACGGAATCCCTGTTAGAGCAATTCAAACAAGTTGATTCCAGATAAGGCAACATCGGCTGTGTGTTGCTTTTCAACAATGTAAAGAGTATTTTGAATAGATAACAAGAGTGTGCGATAAGAAATTAAAATTCGAATGTTCACTGTCGACGGGAATGTAATTAGGAGTTATTTTTTCCTACAGATTCTTTTATAACAAACATGAAAATATTTTTTGCCTTGAACTTCCCCGCGCCTCGTTCCAAGTCTTTATTTAACGTAAATGTGATAAAATAAAGACTTATCATTTTTTATCAAGTTTTATACCGGGAGTTTTCGGTGTAATCGTGATACGAACGATGTTTCGGCAGCGAATAGGCAACCGATGTTCTATCGTGCATAAAGTAAGTACCTAAAATGTAACTATGGTCTTCTATCTGCCTGCATAACATCGCGCTGGGACGTTTCACCAGCAACTACAAGTTTTGGGAACGAACGTGGGAACGTGGCTAACTAATATAACGGCAGGAACTGCAGGCTGTCAGCAAGTTGCTTCAGGTCAATTTTTATGCAAGCTGTGAAGCTGCCAGGAATCGATGTACCCAAAAAAATACAACGAAAGAAGTCTTTCAAAACGAAGTATAGCCCACTTGGAGTAACGCATTATTGTGCAACCAAATGTCACTGCGCCGTATTTTTGTTTCCAATATAAGATCCACCTGCGATACGGAAATCGCGATTCGAAGCAAACAAAATCCTCTTGGAAGTTCCCGGAACCCTGAACCATGCATTCTAATTCAAATATGAGGAATCCATTAATTCCAGTATGATCGTGCCATAAATTTCGAGAGCAGAGCTAATTACACATTACAATCTTATCACATGTACTTCTCATCAGCAGCTGCGGCACAATACTATCTGCATAAAACAAGCTGTTGCTACATATATACTTCAACAACAGGCAGACAGTGACTCGAAGAGTTGCCTTGAAGGGATTCATACTCTGCAATTGGAATTAACGAAGACCATACGGGAATGGCCAAAGATGTCAAAAAGACCAAGTACGCTTCTCCGGAGGGCTCGCAAAAGTGGGAATATCTCTGCGCGTTTTTCTGTGTGTGATAATCTTCGAGTCTAATCCACAGTGAATTGGTCTCCTACAGCTGTCTCATAATCGTGTTATAATTACCAGGCGCGATCAGCACAGCCTGCACCGGTAGCGTCCTAGGATGGAATTCGCCCACTTTAACCGAATTCGAGGCAGCAAATTCGCCGTTCTCGTTGAGTGTCCCGGAGGTGTCGACCCTGTCAGCCGCACCGTCATTCGGCAACGCAGTCTCTCCGATATTCTGCGTTCTCACCATAAACAGGATTGGCCGAAGAAATAGCCTTCTGCTTTCCATGATCCCAATGACCGTTAGCTGGGGTCTAATTCTCATCGCTGAAGACGCCAGGGTCAGTATTGCGCGAATTATCATGTATTTTACATTATACCGAGAGGATATGGTGACATTTAGCAGAAAGATCGTCCGAACGCGTATTCGGAAGCTTTGTCGGATTTTCATCTGCCAAAGACGCTGCGTCGAACACAACTTATGGACTTTACGTTGGAAACGCAAGTTTTCTTTATTTCTATCTTGACCTTGCAGGTTCTGATCGCGGCAAGAATAATCGCCGGATTCGCATCGGGCGTAATATTTTACACGGTTCCAATATACAAGGGGGAAATTCTCTCGTCGCACTTGCGCGGACCTCTGTCATCCGTCGGCAGCATTACGTACAATATGGGCAATGTCTTCATGTTCGCGGTGGGTCCACATCTCGGGTTCCGAATCACGGCAGGCGTCTGCATGGCCGTGGGAATATGCCTCCTTATTTCCTTCTGGGTCATCCCCGAGTCACCCTACTTCCTCATGATGGTCGGCAAGGAGGATCAGGCCGAAGGTGCGCTCGAAAAGCTTCGGGGCAAACCGGACGTCTCGGACGAGCTTGAGCAGATCAAAACTACCCTCCGCGAGAAGGGAAAGACTTTGGTGAAATCGGAGAAAACAAGAAGCGAAGTACATCCGAAGAAGTGGAGCGATGCTCTCGTACAGCTCTTCACGATACGCGGCAACATAAGAGCCTTTTTCATCATAGTCATATTCTCCTTAATGATACAGTTCTCCGGTCTGGGTAAAATCATTACTTACGGCCATATTATATTCAAGGATATGGGCTCTCCCATTGAACCGGCCACAAGTACGACGATATTCGCCGTACTTCAATTGGTTTGCAACGTGTTGGGATTCGGGACGGTCACCAGATTCGGCCGCAGGCAGCTCGTCTTATTCTCGGGAGCATTATCCGGTATTTGCCTCATGATTATCGCCACTTACTTTTATCTCATAGAGCACACGAACATCGACGTCAAACGATTCGCTGTCATCCCTTTCTGCACCGTGTTTATTTTTATCCTAGTGCTAACTACCGGTTTCAATGTCGCATACGGTGTCATAATCACTGAAATATTTGCCACTGACATCAAGGCACTGGCTCTCTGCATTATAACAATATTCAGCAGTAGCATAAGCATGTTTTCCATCAAGTATTATTTACTAATGGTCAAGTCCTGGGGTTTTGGACATTCAGTACCGTTCTTTATTTTCACGATCTCAATGTGGCTCGGTACCGCCCTCCTCTCGCGGTTGCTCCCTGAGACTAAAGGCAAGACCCTTCTAGAGATTCAAAGGAAACTCAACGACTGATAAACACGTCAATTAATGAACTCATAAATAATTTATTCGATAACCAACGTTTGATAAGCTAATGAAAATTAAATAGTTTTCTGAACGTAAAACACTTGGAAGATTTGATATGTGAAAGACTGTTTGGGATGACGATTGGATAATCACGTGCAGTTATGACTGACAGTGAATTTTATAATTTTTTTAATTATTTGAGAAGATGCATTTTTGCCTTCTGTTTTAGTGAGTAATAAAAACTCTGAAAGACTTTCGAGTATAAGAATATAATAGGACACGTATTTCCTTGGAATAAACCAATGCCTAGCTATGCGGTTTAATTTTTTGTAATACTAGTTCACTAGTTGTATCATTTGTATCTGATATATATGTAAATAATCGATAAGACCAAGGTCTCGTTTTCCTTTATTTTTCCGTATTAGCGAAAGCACGACGAGGGCACCTTATTTTCATCTTCACAATAGAACTTACTTCACTAACTGCAAATAGTTGTACAGTTTTTGATTACTACTCTCCTTACTGGCTGTCTGTCAAAAATTTGCCTCAAAGTTCCCATTTGCTAAAAGTTTCCGGTACCCTATATGACTTAATCTCAAATTTACTATTTTTCTAATCGGTGATTAACCACTTGATTAAATGCCAAAGCGTCATAACGACATCAAGCGCGCCCGTGACATTAGTGCCAGAAATCGCGAAATGGCGTTATGAAATAATTCAATGTTTTTGGTGTCTCGGAGAGATATTTATTTTTCAGAGCATGGGTTTTAATTATATTTGATGTCAACGAATTCGATTACGACCATAAAAAGTTTTTTTCCGCGCAATCAAACACTTCTGAACCCTCGAAGTTGACGAATTTTTAATCGATTTTTCAAAGGGCGTCATAGAACAAACTATCTTTTTTATTCGGGATGCATTTTTCCTTCGCAAAACACTGAATTATACTATTTTCGAGTTCAAATCCGCAATTTAAAAAATTACCGAGTTAATGTGATTTATTTTACACACTAGGAAGAGTCTTGTTACAGTGAACAGGACTTATGTACTATTAACAAATCGTATATTTGCATATATTTATACATTATATATTATATAATTGAGTATAATAAATATTTACCGCGCATTTGTATATACTTCTTTGTGTGAAATGAAGATTTGTCAATAGTTAATGAGTCGTCTATTTCGTTACAAACAGTATCCTGTTACATAAAACAACCGAACACAATGTTCAACTACTTAAATATTGGTGCCGGATGAATATTTATTAATAATTAATCAATGATCCGTTTTATTGAAAATCCTATTTAGTGATGTCAAACTACGTACTTGTTGCCTAGTTACCGTAGTACGAATACATCCGCTGTCACTTTTTGCAAACCAACTCACTCTGAAACGATCAAAAAGCGCACGTCGTTCTTGGGGCATGAACATTACCCATTGTACCCTGTGTTTGAATCGAATCGGTGAGACGAACGTCCGAAAGTCCCTGTGTGGTCGGAAATAAATCTTGTATCGCATGCACCTAACGTTAAACATAATTTCGCATACCCATGTCAGGAATTTATGAATAAAAACACACTGCACTAACATTTGAGTGTTGGAAGAAGCTCGGATAAGCCCCAAGATTGTAATATCAGCTCCATAACATTACTGTTGCACTGTCGAACTGGCTTTTATTATACATCAACCGCTCGGCCTACAAATTGCGTGCAAAATGTAAAGAACGTGCTTGAAACGTGCGATTGGTGGGTTTATGAACTTCGAATCTTCCAACAAGATTTTTCAACTTTTAATAAATCTTCATTTGGGATAAAATGGTGTGAAATTCCTTGCAATTAGTGCTAATTTTTTAGCAAACGAAAAAAAATGGAATCCATTCTTGGTTTATCTCCCACAATTTTGAAGTATGTTTCAATAATTAATAGACGTATTTTAGTGAGAGGTTAATATTCTATTTGCCTCAAGTACTGTAAAATTTCGATTGCAGTTGTAACAACACGCATATTTATTACACGTTAAAAAATGATTCTTGAAAAACGTCACCGAAATATATATTTACTTATTATAACAAGACCTTTTTCACAGTGCAGTATACGTATATTTTATATTAGAAAAATTACCCAGCGTTTATTGAAATTGTATATTTGGACTCAAAACTACGACAAACCAATGTTATTCAACAGAAAAATACATCCCGAAAAAAGAAGACGATTGTTCTATGACGCCATTTTGAAAAATGATTAAAACTTCGTCAACTTCAAGGGCTCAAAACTGCTCGGAGAAAATAAATTTTTACGGTGATAATCGTATTCCTTGTCCTCAAATATAATTCAAACACATACTTTCAAAAGTAAATATTCAACTGATACGCCAAAAACATTGAATTATTTCATGACGCCATTATGACGCCTTGCCACTTAAGTGGTTAAACGTTTGAAGCTGAAAAACAATTTTCACACAAATCCTGCAAAGGTACTTACATTTTCAATTCTCAAAGATTTTTGACCACCTTGTCGTGCCTATTTCACCAATCTCCCAGAATCCATGTAAACAACACAGTTACAAGTAAACTACGAAAGAGAATGAATGATAAAATAATTGTAAATCGAAATCGGTGAATATTCGTCACCACGCACTCTTCTCCGTACTTTTCGCGAGGCCCTGGGCTTCCTGATTCATTTCATAAATTGACGTCACGTCATTTGGGACTTGCGGCACTTCTTGAGCCACCTGCTAGCGACACCGTACGGAATATTTTCGAACAACTGAGACGCCAATCGATAAATAACACTGGTTGAATATAGAAATCTGTGGGTTGAATTTAATTCTACCGAAGGCTGCCGCAACAGCAATCGAAGCACCCGATTGGCTGCTTCTAATTTATACTTGAAAGCCATTGGCGTATTGGCGTTTATTCTCGAACACGATTGGCAAACACGAGTCCATGGACCGCAGCGTTTAATATCAGCTGTGAAATGACATAACTGGACATAACCTCTCGGGTATTTAAAGCGCATCGTGCTCTGCGGGAATGTAGATAAAGTGAATAAATACTATGTCTATTAGTGTCGAAAACGCCGGCGTTTGGGTCGCATAATTAAATGGATTCATAATGCACAAATTCATTTTGTCATATCGGGGAATAAAGTTCCTGCGACAGTTTGGGGTTAGATTGGACTCAGCTCAGGATCTGAAGAGCCCACAGATTTTAGCAGCATGTACAACCAGTTGCAATTTGCCCCAGGTCCAGTTCTACAGCGCTTGGAAGAAGGCGAACGATGCGTCGATCAGAATATTTTACGAGTACGAAGAAGGATGCGACAGCGACGCAGACAACTCGCAGGCCAAGTGGGATAGCGTTGAAAACAGGTATGCGCACCGCATTCTGGAGCAGAGAAAAGCTTACAAAGCGACAATTGTCTATCCACCCAAGGGGTTTGAAAACCAAATCATATCTACGGACGAGGTGGACAAGTTAACGCGGACGAATTGGAGGCTCGAGAGTATCGCGAAGCTGGTCGAGAGCTTCAGGAAAATATCTCAATACGCCTTTCAGAACAACGAGAACATATACGCTGAAAAGTACCAGCTCATCATGCTGACCCTGGCGACAAACTGCAAAATATTCAGCGACGAACAGCTCAGCCATGTCCTCCGCTCGCTCATGCTCTGGTTCATAGAATGCAGCGAACAGGATTCCAACTTTTCACATCTTTACAGAGTCCTTGACCAGGAATGCATGGCTCGAGCCGAAAATTGGTCTCATTCACAGCTCCTTCTGATCTCCGACCACTGGTACAGACTCAGATTGATACGAAAGTCAAATTTCATGAAACATGCTATAATCAACCTCGGCAACAATGTATCGGATCTTTCGCAATCCCATTTAGTGCAGCTTTTGTTCTACATCGGCATAGCTCGCAGCGGACTTGTTAACTTTAAGGAAATTCAAGTCAGGCTCAACCCCCTGGTGTACAATTTGGACGTCGACGAATTAGCCATCATTGCACTTGGGTTCTTCAAAAGCCAGACTCCGATTAGGGATCGTATGCTGCTCACAACCATGATTAAAAAAACGACTCAAAAAATTGACGTCATCGAGGACATCAGTTTGGCTGCTATGCTCAAAATCACTCGGTAGGTTCATTTTCGATGAACTTGTCAAATAAAAGAGGTAAATTTTTGAGCTTGAGAGCCAGGTAAATTCGAGAAATTTCATGTCCAATAAAATGATTCTAGTCTGTTTCGTGTATTTTTCAGCTTTAGCATCCACCACAATGACCTCAGGCACCTCTGCAAATTATTGGAGTGCACGATACCCCAGATACCACGACTCTCGATGACCTGCTTGTCTCACGTTGTATTGGCTGCTGCGACTAAAAGCTTATTTTATGCAGAATTGTTGAATGCCGCCACAGTGAGGTGAGCGCGATAATTACAGTGCAATGACGTCAGTCTATTGCCTAACTATACCTGTACTATTTTATTTTTTTAGATTCTATAGAGAAATGTCCAAGGTCAGGATGAAGGATATAAATTCGTTAGTTTTTGCTCTTTCCTCATTTCACTACGTTCCCGAAAAGCAACCGAACATCCTTAATGCGATCATAGATGAACTGAACGCATCTAAACGTGAGCCTGAAATGAAGAGGTGTGTGTTCGAGTCATGTGCTCTTTGACGAAAAAGAAAATCGCCAATTCCTGATTGAAAACTTTTATACAGGTACCCGGACTGCCTTGCAAAGTGCCTGCATAGCCTTAGCTTACTTAACAAACACCCGAAAAATTTAATAGCCAGAGTGCTGGATCCTAAGAACATCGAAAAAGTGTACGGATCGAACGTGAACATAAGACGGGAAATATTTGCTCTAGACTTGGATGTCGAGACTGAAATGCCAGACTATAGCGGCCCGAGACTCGACATGCATTCGCGGGAAAGCATCGCCATGGTAAAAGCTCGCGGAAGCCAAAACCTGAACCATTGTCTCCAGTTCCTTAAGTCGATGTACGAAGTTTTCGATTTTTTCAGATGATGACGGACCCTCTGCCGAATTTTAAGGGTCTGCAACTCAACTTTTCCGATTACTTGATGTTAGATGTGATAAGAATCTGCGAGGTAGATGCTTTACTTTACTCAGTTTTCAAACCTTTCTTGTCATCAACTTTTCTAAAATGAATGTTATATTCATCTGTTCCAAGGAATACCTAGGCTCGAAGAAAATGGTCCACGTAGATCACGTACTGCCGCAATACTACCACCCAGACATAATCGTTTGCCTGGACGACAAGAAACGTCCTGTTCCCATCAGCTCGGTGTTGTCAAAGATACCTTTTGGAAGCGTTAAACGGGCTCCAAAAATCGACGCAGATGGTACCAAATGGTTAGCTGTAGTGATAGGCACCCGAAATGCGCTTGCGAAAAATACTAACCGTGTACTCGGACATTTTTGCGCTAAGCAGAGGCAGCTTGAATATATCGGCTACGATCCTTTTTTGGTACGTTTCTACTGTAGATCGATATTCTCATAATGGTACTAATTTTGTGTAATAACTGTTTCTTCAATGTTGTGTTGTTTTTACAGATATTTTGGCAGGACTGGAGCCAGCTCAAAAACGACGAACAGAAGTTCAAATACCTACAGTGCAAAGTTTTCTGCTAATCTGAACACTCAACGTCATCAGTATCGGTACGAATTTTATTGGGTAATTTTTTTCTCTTTTTTTCATCTTCCGTCATCATCGAGACACCTTTGAGTGTTCAAAATTTTGTCCGGGAGCACGACGCCGCCATTTGTATATATATACACACACATATATATATATCTATATATATATATAGAGAAATATAAAGTAATGTAAAGAAGTTTAAAAGTCTATCACGTACACTTAATAAACTTCGTTCGTAAATAATTAATATAAACAACATACTCGTTATATTACGTCGAAATAGTTTACTTTCGATCGTTGCGCGTTGTTCCGCTCCTTCACGATTATGAAGGGTCTGGAAGGCGAACAGATTTTCTTCTTATCCGATGACGCACTCTTTTTATCACCTATGCAGACTCGCAGCTTGCGTTCTTTCGCGGGTAAATTAGCTGGCGATGCGGACGCTCCGCATGTCGATTTCTTGCATATTCGGGCCTTGAGTTTTTTGCACACTTTTCTGTCGCACACCTTCTTAACCAGGTAAACCGGCGACCTGGGCGGTTCTAATGCCGGTGAAAACAACAGGTCTCCAACCTGCAGGAGAACGTTATCGATACCAAAAATCGGTTGGTCAATTCATTGCAAAAAATTATCAGAATACAGGAGGATTCATACTTTTTACAGTAGTCATAGTTTCCGAAAATATATAATACGTGCCTTTCGCTGAAGAAGCTGATCCGCGTTAGTGACGTCGGGACACGGCCGTTTTTTCTGTTGAGAGAAAAAAAAATGACAATTAGATTGTAACAAAATCGGCGCAAGACCCGAAAAATCTTGATTGCATCGATCAAAAAGAAGAGAGAAAAAGTCAACTCACAGGCAACTGCTTTTTGGGCCCAACTTTTTTAGAAATTTTTATGTTTCCAGTTCTCCTTCTGGAACCAGCTAACTTCCGTTTCTTCTGTAGAAGAACAGGGGATTACTTTCCAGATATTTATAATACTATGTTCGGCATAAAATCGAGTCTGAATCTGTTTTCCTCACCCGTAACGACTTGGATTTCAAGTCGCCGAGGTCCTTGCTGGTCCTGAGAGCGTCAGAGTAAGAACGCCAGTCTTCAACCTCTTCGCCCTCTGACGATTGCTTAACTTCAACGTAATGCGAGATATCGCTGTAATATGAGCTGAGATCCTTCGCCGAACCCCGATCACTTATCAAACTGTCTTCGTCTTGTTCCCAGTAAATTCCCGCCCCCTCACCGTCGTCCGACATCCTGGGAAAAATCAACATCATTGCAAACTTTCAAAAATTTCGACAAATTTACTCCGATCATAAATTTCTGACAGCTTCTCGGATTTTCTGAAAAATCAGTGTCAAATTTCAATGATTTCTAGTCAAATTTTTGTTGTGATATCCCAATTTCTATGCAGGGAATGCATTTTGACAAATTCCAATCTCTCTCAAAGAAATCTATCCCAGTATTTTATAACCCGCAGTACCATCAGAAAGAAAATATTACGCATAAATGCCAGAAATCTTTAGATTTGCGATGCAAAGTGAAACTCCGAGAAAAAATATGAATCTTCTCTTGAAATTCGTCCAAATGCCATCTATCACTCGGCTTGATGAGGATAAGCCTGAAAAATGAAAGCTCAGAATTTTTCAGGTTTTCAGCACAAAATAAAAAAGTAACGAAGGAACGTGAGACTCCGTAGAATTTTTTAAAATTCGTATCACACTGTCAAAATAAGTCAAACTTTTTCAAAAGTGATGCAGAATTTTTCTTAAAACTGGCTGAAGCATGGTATACTTCTGAGCAATTAAAAAAAATCATTCTTTTCACCAGTCTGATGATCGTGATACCAAGCTCTCCAGAGTGCTTGCCGATCGTATCCTCCGCGTAATCGTGTAGGTTCCTTTCGGCGGAACGCAGACCGTCATCATCAGGTTGTCGGGATCCTCATCTTCGTATTCGCCCGACGACATTGGTTCACAGACGACTTCTCGACTTGAATAAAGAGCGAAAAATTATTTGGGTCTGAAGTTTGACAATATGGCGTCGACCCGAGTGAACAGCTGATCATTCTGGACGAAGCAAAGGCAAATTACAAGTATCTCAAGCTATGGAGAACTTCGTGCAAGCCGTTAGACTTCTCCTTTATCATATTCGTTGCAAATTGTAGCAAAATAAGTGGTTCAAACTAGTTTTATAATTAAATATGAGCTGTTTGATGCACGATCGTAGTTTCTGAAATCCGACGGCACCTTCGGAAACGTCGAATATCGATAGAAAATGGCGGCTCAATATCGTTAATTCGTCACGTAGACTTGAATTTAACTTTTAAACTTCACTGAATCTTACAAGACTGCCATCTCCGAGTCGCGGTCCCCTCCGCAGACGTCTAGGACACCACACACGGGTATCAGATTTTCTGCATCCGACTCTGCTCGAGGTCCGAATTCGCCTTGAGATTTGGAAACGCATACTATAGAGTATTCCGCCGGATCAGAACTGTAGGATAAAATGTTTTTAGGCTGGAAACCTGATTTTGAATATTAATGAGAATTTTTTTAGGTACGAACAAAATGAAATTTTTGCTTTCAAAAGAAGCATCCTGATATATATATACACTCGTGAAAAAATAAACGCAAGTGTGACAAAGAAATTTCTGGCGCGTGATTTAAAAAAAATTATTGACAAAGAGTCAAGTTGGTGTAGCTTCAAGAGTGAACCAACGAATTCGCCGATTATCGACGAAGTCTATAATGTTCACGATAGCTGCAGGTTACTCTATTATTACATAGAATTAATTCGATCGTTGTATCCTTTGCCAGAGTTATTGAAAAATAGATGAAAATTTAGTTTATTTTTCACTGTCATCTAACAATCGACTTCCTTCTCCCTCAATCCTACGGCTACAAAGGCCCGTTGCAGCCCTGCAGCGTCCTATACGTACCGGTTATAATACCTTTACATAATTTTCCACTTAGTAATACTTTCTCGCAGTCGTAATAAAATTGTTTAGATTAAATTATCGACTGGTATAGAGGTATCTCGTAACATAGCCAGGTATACGAAGATTTTGGTTGTCGCTTCTCGATAATAATTACTATGCGTGCATGTATATAATGTTGGACCCACCTTCCTCCCAATTCCGTCTTGGCGTCTTCACTTTCCTTCGAAGATCGTCGCCTCGTGTCAAGGACGACGCTCGTATCTCTTTCGAAAGTGAAAATTCTGTGGGGGAAGCGAATGCGGGGGGGGAGGGAGAAAAGAAATAAATTAATGCAGGAATAAATAAATAGAAATAAAATCGAATAGAAAGTTCTTCTTCTTCCGTACAGCTGTTTAGCCGAGGAGAAAAGTCGTTTCCGGTACTTGGTCGAATTCCGTGAAAATTTGCGTTTTTTATTGGTAAACAAACCGACGGCCTCACCTTTTCCACCAACTCTCCGGCGAATCCGTCGACATTGGCAACCTGTACGGCAGCTCGGGAGGCTGCGACGACCAATTTTCATTGAGCCAAGGCTGGTATCCTGTCGGCTCCAATTCCCCCCTTCGACAGTATTTCATTATCCATCTGATCTCGTCTGCCGTTGGGATCCTGATTATCTATATTAATTTTTGTGTTTATGCATTTATTTCGTACGTTTATGAATTTTCTTGTTCATTAGAACTCGGTATTGTTGTGATTTTTTTTCGAAAACTTGTACATGTTTGCAAAAATATTTTAAATTAATCAGACGAATTTTTGGGATCTACTTCTGATAGCTTTTTTTCTTGTGATAATCTCTAATAAAGCGACAAGATCGAGGGACTTTTCCTTTCGAAATCGAATTGGTGATTCCAATTCACAAACATTCATCCCGATCAGTGATTTCTATCTTACTATGTGATTTTTATTAATTTCGAGTGTACCGAGTGATCATCGATGATATCCGAGCGTTCTAAGCGATTTTCAGCAATCACCAAACTAGTTAGAATCACAAGTAGTTATAATAAATCACCAGTAGTATCTTAGAATTGGTGAACTGGATCATCAATGAAAACGCGTAGTAAGATGGCCATCAATAGAATATTAACGAATTGAAACCATTTGTCGTTTACCGCAAAACATCCAACGAATTTCATGATTTCCAACCCTATCATGAGATATTAAGTAATCCGCGATGATTTAGAATAGTTTCAGCTATCTCGATTGATCCCTAAGCATTTCAAAGATAAAGATAATTTTTTTTTAATTTACGATTTGATTTTAAAGTATTCAATTTATGACTTCCTTGAGTGAATATTTCTCCCCTTGGAGAAGATTTTTCGAAAAAAATATCATATAACGCTTATCGCGAATAGAAAGTAAGAAATTTATAAAGAACTTTTTAAAATAGTCTGCATCCGAGTAATACAGACAGCTTTGCCAAGAAAAATATCACCTTTGAAGGCCTATCGAAATTCGTTACGCAGAGGGTCGAGGGATCGAAAATTCCATCGCCCGTGTCGTAACAGCCTGCAGGAATCACTTTGGTCGGTTGATGCTGCGTTTTTAGGGACCTTCCAGCCGGATTAAGGCCGTTCAGTTTCGACTGATTGAATCTGTGCAAAATTTTTACCCGTCGTCAAATGTATCTGAATATGGTAACATGATTTTGTAAATTGGTACAAAAGACTTTTCGGATAGAAAAAAAAAACACTCTTTGAAGTTCGTAATTTCCTTCTCGATATTGAATCTACGTGACTATAAACTTTCTAAACATAAACGGAGAGTATAAGTAAATGTTCACTTTATTTATAACTATCAAATTCCAAATTCGATTTAGCCGAGAAAAAGTTTCTGGAATTTCATGGATATTAATCGTAAGCGTAATTTCTCAGGCTTGTTGAGAATTTAGTGAAAAAAGTAGCAGACGGAAAGGTGCGATTCTAAAAATTTCACAGAATCAAGAAAGGTTTTAACAGCGAGCATAATTTAAAATTCAGAACTCCACGGATATTATTCGTACAAGTTGCAGAAATTTTTTTACCGACAATTAAAAAGTACATTGTGAAAAGCAGCATGTGATCATTTCGGTTTAACCAATCACGAGCGATTTAAATACGCCAGCGATAAAATATGGCTCGCTTGAGAAACTGATCATCTTGAAATACATCGTAGATAGATTCACCTAGAATAATTATCGGTAAATCATATTCAATGCGAAAGTAGTAGTGCTTTCGCCTGGATCGAGGAGCGCCGACCCTGAGGTCTCTTAGGGCAAAAATCAGGGGAATTTCTCTGCACGGAACGTGAAAGTCTCGTAATTCAACTTCCTCCTCTTCCCCCCCCCCCCCCCCCCCCCACCCCCTGGCCGCATAATTAATCTGTCAGTAGCGACGCGTTGATTAAACCAAACGACGATAAAGAACGAATTTTTGCGATGCAGTCGCGGGGCAATTTGCAGACCCTTCGAAAGGTTCGCGATTGCTCAAATGCTGCGAAAAACGAAATAAAACAAGAAATTATGCCTCGCGATATTTCGATTTCTTTGAAGGTCCGAAGAATTTGGTGCTCGATTTTTGTGCTAATTTTGAGTAGCGGCTATTCGTAAGAAGGTTTCTTAATAATCAACGATTACACATTTGAACCATCCTGGTTTAATCTTGATTTTGAACTTAAAAATTCGAAACATGATCTGTAATTGTTAAACTCTGTATCTGCTTATTTTCCTCGAAACGTCGTTTTTCCAAACGTTTATTTTTATCTGATACTTAGTATTGAAATAAGATAAAATTACGAGAATCGTGGTGAAATGGTACATTATGTAACAAGGGAATAAAGTCGGAGATTATTCCCGCGGGTGAATTGCGCTCGGGCAGTAATCACCCAAGGGAATAGTCGACTTTTATTCCTGTGTTACATGTAGGACTTTATTTCCGACTCAACTCTGGCTGGAATATTTATTTGAAAATTTGGATTTTTAAATTGGGGCAATTGTCTGCTCCCGCTTCTTCTGGATTTGAATTCGCGAGAAATATGATCTCATATTTAGGGAAAAATATTCCACTTTCGTACCGCTTTTAAGGTCAAAAAATTTAACATTATGGTTGCGTCGAGAATAAAAGGAAATTACCACTTCTCTTAATCAATTGGTTAGAAGGAAAACAAATTTGAATTCGCGAAATATCGGCGTTCTAACGGCTCACCGACGATCCGGAAATTTGCAGTAGGCCCAGTTCTCCGCCTCGTATATCAAACCGTCGCTGAAAGTGTATTTCCACTTCTGAAGCTGACCACGACTCCAAACTCCGTCTATCTTCTGCTTTCCCGGATACTCGAGCCTCCCCTGACCATGCTGCATGCCATCCCACATTTCACCCTCGTACAGAACGTCTTGAGGGATTAAAATGCGGTTGAAAACGAGTCAAAATCAAGAATTTTTTCACGCAATAAAAAACTTGAAAGCATTTGTAAAATGAAATTTGAGAAACATTTTCACTTGATTTTCACTGACGATTTCAATGATAAATTGCGGAGCCTGGTCTTGCAAGCGAAAGTGGAAGTAATTTTTATATTTCTATAGTTTTTTTTTTTTTTATAGATTTTTACTTACTGAAACCGGGAAAAATATTTTAAAAAATTCCGATCACTCAAGGTTTTTTCTTGAACTCGTGTTTGTAGTTTCATTCAGAGTGAAACTCCCGTTTAAATTGAAATGTGGTATCCTATTCTTGATTCTAAAAATTCTATGCAAAAGTGATTACTTATTTTCATTTAATATGCATTAGAGTGAGACTCGAGAATACATAGAAACAGGGAAACAGAAGTGTTCGGAGAAGTATCCAAAGAGAAGAAGAAAAGGTTTCACAGGCAAAAAGGATGAACACAAATGTTGAATACATTTCAGGAAGAAATTATTTGTTTAATTTTATAAGAAATATTTTTTAGTTCATTGTAATTTCATGGTGGTTTTTTTCACTATTGTTATCCTTTTTTTATGCAAACACCTTGTACTTCGCAAAAATACTACGTACGTGATGGAGGGAAATGGAAGTCATAATATTTACCAAAAACATCCCATAAAGCTGAAGTAAAATATTTTTTGTGCAGACTTGCGTAATGAAACCAACTTGTGACACAGATTTACAGTAATAATGTTTTCAGAAGTAAATATACAGTCTTTTACATGTTAAATGAATTTTTGGTAGATCAAACGAAACGAATAGCCAAATTTTCTCCCTCGTTAAAACCTCTGATGTCATTTCTATTTATATACCTTTGAATAAAAACGTTGCAAACCGACAAAAGATCGATAATTATCTCGAGCGAAAGAACAAAGTTCTCTAAATCCTATTGCATCGTTTCATCTGTATAATTCAATCATGCGATTCGATCCGTCAATACAATCAGTCGCACAAAATTTATTTTGCAAGGTTCGAAAAAGTTAAAGTAAAGCAAACAACGATAGAATTCCCGCCGCCGATCCTTAATCCAGGATCAGCGATTAATAATGTTTCGAGTGAGACTTTTCTTGTCATTTCTTCATGATTTGAACAGGTAGCAGCGTAAGGCTCGTCAGAATATCATCGGTTATGATTTGTTCGATGAATTGTAGCGAACGTTTTGTTGAATAATTTCAGAGATCAAATTTATTTTTATCTCCTCAAACAAAACATGTTCTGATTGTAATTAATAAATTGTTAATAAACTGAATATCTGATTTGGCTGTAAATAAAAATTGTGTAAGAAAAACAGTCCCAGTGACCAAGGTAAGATGTATAGTTTATTATCACATGTGAAAATGATTTTATGAAAGAGTTTTTTAACAAATTTTAATCAACAAAGTTTCACCTATTATAATTTCTAACATTGCAATTGGGTTTGAATTATGTATTAACAATTTATTATACCCTCACGTTTAGTGATTCGATGATTGATGGTATTTGATTTTTTTTTTTTTTCACATTGAATCCTGGCAGAATTTTTTATTTGCCATATTGTTGAAATCAAGTGAAATATTTTTTCCAGTGGAATTTAACAACATATAAATTCACGCTGAGCGTATTATTTAAAAAGTTTTATTCGCTTAACCGTTAACTGTTACAGTCAAGTATTTTAAATTTCTTAATTCGTTGATCATAAATTAAGGCGATTTCCTGTATCAGTGGCACGTTTAGACAATATAACCGTTATTTGCAAACATACCATAAAACTAATTCGTTTAACAAAATATGTATCCGCAACGTATGAGTTTATCCGAATTAATTAACATCTCGTATTGATATATGCGTAAGGATATGTTTCATAAGCGCTGCGGTTTTGACATGGGTATAAATTCTTTTCGGCTCTAAAGTAGAAAGAAGAAATCAATTACAGAATTAAACACCGTACGTGAACGTGACTGCGCGGCTTAACTCGCGAAGCATGAAGTTTGTACAAAAAACTTATTAGCTCTCCGGCGTGGAAATTAGAACAGCTCGCTATCCGATTTAAAAAAAAAAAAAAAAAGACAACAAATTTGCAATATTTAGACGTTAGCGAAAACTTTTGCACAAAAAAACTAGAAGAGCCAGCACTTTCGGGTTTGCCCGCGTCCAAACGATCGCGATGACATAATTTTAATTTATCTTACACAATTAATCAACCTTGACGGCGGGTTCAACTTTCTTACCGTGCGGCATGCGGTATCTTCCGACTCCTGCCATGCCCAGAGCATCCCAAGTTCCCTTGTATCGAGATCCATCGACAAAAATCGTCTCGCCTTTTACCTCCCTCAAATCACCGACGAACTTGCGACTAGTCTCAATCGGTTCCCAGTTATAGTTGGAACTCTTTTGAAAACAAGGATTCAAAATTGAAAACTCGTATTTACCCTTGGGAATTTTTGTGAAAAAAAATAATGTACCTCCTGATAATTCAAATGATTATGATTCGTGTCCACAGATTGGAATTTTTTTTTAACTTCACTATTACCGATTATTTGTACAAAACTCTGCAGAGAATTCTGCATACAATTTTGCTATAATTTATAAATTTATATCGTTTATGCTGTATGTATGAAATTCTTAGTTATCGTTAACTCTTCCATGATATTCTGTTAACATTGTTCCATCAATTCTCCGAAGCTTTTTTTTCATGCGACAGCTTATTTCTGAAATAAGTACACTGAGAGAAAGTTTTAGTTCCGGTTACCGCTCGGTCCTTAACTATTTTCATTTTTTTACCACAATCGAAAAATACAGTTCTATGTACAAAACGAAAATTAGTTTTGTAAATGTTACCAGAAAGTCTAGTATCCGTTACTATTCTTTCTCATTATCATCACTGTTACTATATTTTCTTGTAACTGTTGCGAAAATTTAATGCTTGCGCAACAATAAATTGACGTTAAAGCCTTGTTTAACTAAAAAAGTAGAGTAAACCGAACAAACTGATTTTGCGTTGCAATTACCAAAAAGAATCGACAATAGCGCAAAATGGTTACGCGTACCTCGTTTTTCGCAATTCCAACAATATTCAAACAGTTTTTTCAACGATACCTGTTTTACTGAATTTTTTTAGTTACTGTAACAAATGAAATTTTTCTCATTGTATCAATGTTTGCGAATTTTCGCGGGGAAATCATGCGCGATTCGCCGTAAAACTTTCAGTCCTGGGTAATTTTTGAGAATCCCTGAACTGCTGTTCCTTCCTTTTCAAAATTGAAACTCGTATAATTTCGCAGAACCATAGAATAAAAAATTCCTATTTGCGTTAACGAAGCTGCAACGAAACCACAAAACCTTTTGCAAAAATTTTCCCTTACGGAGACTTTAGTGGATATTTGTATATGAATAGTATAAATGACCTTAAAGATCGAATAACTCAAGACAACCATCTCAATTTTTTTTCTTACTCGGTCAGACGAGTTCCTCTGCGAATTCTCGTCATACTCGAATCCATCCGAAATTCGTAAGTCATAACTCAATTCCCCGTTTGGCTCACGACTCGATTCCCAACTCGTGTTCGAATTTTGGCCTGGTTTCATTTTCTCCGGCTTTTCGAAGCGAAAATCGGGGTCCTCTACATCTGTAACTGTAAAATCTGAAGATAATTCACTCGACTCGTGGTAAAATATTTCGAGCATTGATCTTTGCTGGGAAGAAAAATTCCCCGATAAGTTTTAGCGAATTATTTCGCCCAGATTTTCTCATCGTAAAATAAATGTACGTGGGGCAAATCGTATCGACAAAAATAACGCAATCATTGATTTCATTTTAAATTCAACTACATGTCAACAGAGCGTAAAAAAATTTCGAATGTCGTTTTAGTCGTCGAAAATTAATTTGAAAGAGAAAATCGATATTCCAATAACCCGAACATGTTTGGCTAAAAAGTTCGGTTTCACGAAAATCTTTGAAACGGTAAAAAACTTGAAATGCTTACTCGAAGTAGTATCTTCAATGGCGTACAAGTTGAAAATTCTTTAGAAAGAATCAAAAGTCAAAACGGTATTATTTGTCACTGAGAATTTTGGACAATGAATATTTTATAATTTTTTGTGCATAATTTCCAGTAGCTACGACACAGCTTTTTTACCGACGAGTGAATTCAATTCCAATTAATCCAAAATACCGTAACGTACCGACTAAAAATTATTCAACAAACGATAAGACAATCGTATTTTCGAATTCTAAGAGAAAAGTAATGAGGTTTTGTAAAACACATTACTCTGTAAAAAATGTATAACTTCCAAACCGTTAAAAACGCTTTGTTGAGTAAGTGCTTGAAATTTTTGACGTTCGTTAACAGATTTTTAAGGGATACATTTAAGAAATTAAAGATGTCCAAATTGTCGAAACATCGATTTTTCTCTTTCAAAGTAATTTTGGTTACACAAAACGTGATTCACAAATACCGTTTTCTTGATACCGAACCGTTGGATTCGGAACAAATCCAATATTCACGTTATTTGTATTCATGTAACTTTCCAAGATATCGTCGATTGAAATTCTTGGATTGCACGAATTATCAAATCTTGCATACTAAGAATTCCAAAATGGGAATCCGAAAAATTTTGAAAAAATCAGGGAATTTATTCTCACGTAGTACTCGAAATATCGGAAAGAAAAAAAAATCGAAAGTATGATGTCTAGAAAGCGATCGAGCTGAGATGGATCCTCCCATATAAATATATCATTTAATGCCACCGTTTAACAGACGACGTAGAAAATTATCTTATCGGTTTACGGACGCATATTACTAAAAATAAAACCGATTCGGATATGAACGTGGTGGAAAAATTATTTAGCCAACAGAAACTTGAAAATATTCAGTAGATTTAATCAATCGGTAGAATCGCTTGTTCTTTTAATCAAAATTCGCAATCAGGTAAAAATTATTTCATTCAAACACACTGAAGAAACAGAAACTGTTTGGTTTTTTAGGCACACTGATCCCCGAGAGGTTAAGAAAGAAGTACAGAAATTGTTTGTTAATTAAAAGACAAGCGTATAAACTTGCCCATTATATCTTCGATTATCGTGAATCGATATGTAACTACGCATCCAGAATTAGTGTCGTTCAAAAGTTTGTGACATAGTTATTTTCCTGGCTCTCACATACACATTAACTGTCGCACATTAAATGTCACTTTATTATATACTTTTATCAGTAACATTCTTTTATTCCATCGTTACGATTATACGGCATTAGATCCCGACGCTCACTCGATGTGCGATCAGTGTTCCCCATCATCTTTCAACATCCTCTGATTTTTCGCTTCCTTTATTATTAAAATTGACAATCAATGAATGAGGAAAAATTATGCCTTGATAAATATATATATTTTTTTTTAATTGTATTCGATTACATTTTTCAAGTGGTTTAAAAAAATTCATAACTTTTTTCGATTCGAAAACCAGTTTCGACTCGGCGCATATAATTTCATTCCACTCGATGTTAGTTCGACGTCCTAGCCTGATGCTTATTACTGTTCACCGGTCGAGATATATTATGCATATATGCGTAAATAATTTGAAAAAGGGAACCCACAAACTTCCCTAATTGGAATTAAGTGTTCTCCATTAATAGCTGCATAATTAATTGACCGTGTCGGCGCCTGCAGTAGATCTTCGAGTAGGCATGCATGCACTGTCGAAGCGTACGCTTCGATTTGTGTACAGTCTCTGATATTTGAGCTGTAAATTATTCATACACTCATCCACGGCTAAACTGCATATTTTTATTTAGTCATTTTTCTGTCAGGGTCAAATTATTTTCACGAAAGATTAAATTTTTAATGAATTGCATGTGTGTATATACGTGCAAATATGTACTGAATTAGAAGAAAAAAAATTGAATATTTTTATATTTATTTATTTTTTTTTTTTAATTTTTTTAAGAACAAAGTTCGGTTCGAAGTTTGTTAAAATTCGTTAATTTGGCCAAAACCGCCATGATAAACGTACGCTTCCATTTTCAAAACAAATTTTTTCATCAAAAATGACTTTTTATCCGGACAGCGATTGCGTAACGCGCTAATAAATAATACAGCTTAGCCGTACAACGAATAATGAGTATCGCATAAAGTCGAAAAATTTTTTGCTAGATTTTCTCACTCGATAAAAAAAAAATAAGTACAAAAATATTGAATTGGATTCTTGGCTAATTACATCGGATTCAAAATTTGAGGATGCGAAAAAGCCGCGGTAAGCGATATTGTGAATAAATAAAATGAATAGTAAAAAAAAAAACAACAAAAAAACACTTCAATCGCGAAAGTACATCAATGACCGTACACTTTCCGATTTATTCTTTTTTTTTTTCTCCTATTTTCATTTTTCTACTTGCTGGACGTTTTTTGCCTATTTTCGTTTACATTCCAGTTTCGATGGACGCATATTATAACGGTTCGATAACTGTGAACACATGCGGTAATATTGTATGAATGTATGCGTGTTTGAAGATTTAAGAAAGCTGCTGAGATGAATCGTGAACCGATTTGAATAACTACGAGGCAAGAAAAATAAAACACAGGCATTTGTTTTTTTTTTACCTTTTTTTCGTTATTTCACTCATTCCGAAACGTGTTATTTTATTTTCGAATCCGTTTCCGGTACGGTTTCAGGATTAGAGAATATTTTCACAAAACGTCACCGTGGAGAGAAATTTGTCAAGATTTCACACGCACAGTTCCAGTTTGGGAATCGAACGCTTTTCTACGCCTCTATTTATGCATGCGCGTGTAAAGATACAAGATACAACCTCTGCAGCTGCGTTTAATAATAACGAACATCATGCGATTGACTGTTAAAAAAAATGTTACACTCAAGCACGCGAACAATTAATTATTAACAAGTTAATCGGTAAAGGAGAGGAGAAAAACGAATGAAATAAGAAAGTAAAAATCGAAGAGAGCGGGAAAGAAATTTAAAAAAATTATCCAACGCCAATTAGCGGTACAACAAACACATCTTTGAGCCGATCGTTTATTTTTTATTTCCTGTCATTAGATACTCTTATACATTTTTCTCTAGCGTTGACGAAAAGCGGTGTAAAAAAAAATTATTTTACCGTCGTGACGGTTTTTTTTTTTTTTTTTTTACGTATCGTGCAAGTTCTTTATATTTTTTAATCACTTGTTTTTCGGCGAGGACGCGTCTGTTCAACGGTAAAATACGTAATAGCTCTTGCACCGAGCTACGCGTGTAACAGACAACTTTATACGCATCTATATTCAAAAAGGCAGGTGAGTATGATCAGTAAAAAAATTTATAGCGAGGTCGTATATGTACATATAGTAATGGTAGGGGTTATAAAAGACATACAGATACTGTTGTGAGAGGAGCTCAGTAACACCGCGCAAGCCAAACTGTACGTACACCGATCATTCAAATCGGGGTGCAGGGATTAATAATAGTCGCAATTTTTATCGATGGTATTTAGTCATCGATCGATCGGTGCCACGACCGAATCAACAATCTGATTCAGTGATTGAAACAACCCTATGTAAATATATTGACTGAAAATAATTAATCGCGCATAATTATTAAGATAGTGTGAGAGGTACGGTGTAAGTGTGTGAAATTTTTACGGGCATTCGCATCGATCGCACAGAAGAGAGTTCAGGTAGGACGTTTTTGTTTTTTTTTTTAATTACATGCATTTTTCATCGGTGAAAGGGATTTCCGTACAGTTATTGCAAAGGTTTACTTGTGGTGCGGTTGTTTTCAAAAAAAAAAAAAAACGGTTGTAAGACTGGGAATGCCGGAGAATTATGGAATTTTAGCGAAAGGTGATAATTGCTGAGATTTCATTTTTCTTCTCAGAGTTTTGAAAATTCCTGAATTTTGATTGTTTCGAATTTGAATAATTTTTATTGATGTTCGTGTGTAAGTAGACTCATCCGCAACAGCGTGATAGTTATACGTGAAATTTAAGTGACGAAAGTCTGCGTCGTTTTAATTTTTCCAACCGTAGTCGAAGAAATTGAATTAATGGCGGAGCAAAACTTGACGATGATTCTTCATTACTTCCGTATTCTACTTATGTAAATTTTACATAATTTTCTATATAAAAATAGCTTCAGTTTTCTAAAAAATTCTTAATTGGATTTTGGACTTGTTCAAATGTGTATTAGAGAAAAAAATTCTGGGCCTCGGGGTGTTCCTGCCATTCCAAGATCACGTTATGGGTGATTGATAATTCAATCGAGTTCTAAATCGGTTTAAACTTAGTCAAAGAGGATTCAGACGGGAAATCGCTTAATTCCCACTCTGCGTCTACTGTTTGAACATCGTTCACAGTGTCATTTTAGATAACAACCAGTTACGAAAACTTTCGATTCAAGCGCTGTTTCGAAGATATATTTTTTGTAAATCAGATTTTAACCATCACTTTATAATAATAAGTATCGATAATAATTGCTCGGAGCCAAAAACACTGGAAACATTTTCTTTCCTTAGTCGCGTTAAAAACTCTCAATTTGTTTGTGAATCTTTATACCGGACGACCGGAAAAACTGTGTGAAATGTAAGGAAAAACCTATCACGTGCTAATTCTTCATACGATTTCGAAGTAAAAAATGAAACAAGTGCGAAAATGACAATAAATCCGTATATTTTTATTTATCGTCTGAAATTTCTTGATCATTTTCTCTTTTCACTCCGAAATAATATCAGAGCAGTGACTCTAAAAAACAAAGATAACACAAAATGAATAGCGATAAATTTGGAAGAAAAATAATTGGACTAAAAGCAGCCCATAAGAATTTCAAAATCTATAAATAAAAATCACGCATTGTATTCTGAGGCACTGTATTATACCTACAACGTCGCGAGTTGTCGTATAAAAAATTGGCTCAGTTAACGAACCGTGTGAAACAAATGTTGAAGAAAAAAAACGGCGATACAGGAATGAAAAAATTGAATAAAGCGGATAAAATTAACTTTTTTTATTTTTTATTTATTTTATTTCTTACTTTCATGCAGTAAATGGGGGAGATACGAATACGCATACACAGACAATTATATCACACGACTCGACTGTTTACTAAATTTAACCGAGAACACAATGGCAACAATACACGAAACGAGGCGGGAACCGACGCTGCGAACTGCTGTTAGCGTAATTGAAACTCACGTTATTACTTAATAGCGGATTCCGGTCGGGGTTGGTATGCGTGTTATACCTGTGTTTTACCCATTGAGCGCGCGGCGCTAAGTCGCGAGTCAGCCAGCACCTTATTAACTCTCCATTTATAAGTCGCGGTAATTAATTTCATTAGACAGAATCCGGGGTGATTACAAACAGATTTTCATCCACTTTAATTCACGTCTATTTTACAAGATTTTCTTCACCGTCTAACCCTTATTCTCACCGCGATACTGATACCGAGAGAAAACGGTGAAACTTATCGGTCTGAGTGACCGACCGCGCATGCGCAAAACAGTTGAATTCTATTGGTCGGCGTGATCGTAGCGCGACAATATCTTCGTCTGTCGGGCAGGGCAGCCAACTTAAGTGAAACAGGGCGTGAGATGTCCAAACTCACGCGCGTCACGTGACTACTTGAAATTAATTTGTTACGATGACTCGTAGCAGTGATGAGTCATCAGTCAGTTGACAGTAAAAGTCGGCCAAGCCTTCTCGAATCGATACAAGTATTTGAGATGTGTTAAATATGAAAAAAATTTGCCTTACCAACATAACCTCCATAAGCTGCATTAAACAGTTGAAGCTCAGGATGTCCGCTAAGTTTCACCGTTTCTTATCGGTATGTTTACCGATTAATTCGATTTCAAACAATAAGATTTTTCACTTTTTTGTTTGTAATCGTAATGTTTTATGCATTTACATTGTCTGCCTAATTACCTTTCTTCATTTTAAAACTAACCGTTATTTCAGTTTAGGAGTTGAATAATATTCAGAAGTAAAAAACACGGAACGCAATTATATGCATGCACGGTAGGGACAAGTAGCAGGCAAACGTTGCTTGCATTTAAAAAATGAATTACAGTTATATTTCCTCGGGGTCTCGAGTTATACTGGAATCGTTATACGATCGGAAGGTATTTAGGTATTTCTGAAAACATTTTCAACGTTCAGGCTATATCCGCTCGATTTTATCGAAGGTAAAATTTGTAGCAATTAACCTGATCTACGTATCTAATTATAGTTAACATTTATTCATTGACAGTCGTTTCAAAATTATTAATTTATCTTATTTTTCGTCAATTTCTCAACGATGTTACGTATACGTGATCGATGAACATACACGCATGTTTATGCATGTTTCAGCAATTTCTCCCAGTGAAAGTTTTTGAGCAAAGCAAAACAAAAAGAAAGAAAAAAATCGCGATAAATTATCAAAGATCAGGAAAGTTAACAGCTTCGAGTAAGCAAATTATGTGCCAGATCGCAGTGAATTACAGCTTGAATTTCGAATCAAAATTTGGATTTATGGCATCGCCGAGAAAGGTCGAGCCATTTTTGTTTATAGTGGAAGTTGTAATCCTCACCGTTACATATGTACTACCGATGTTGATGAAAAACATAAACAAACATTCACGTCAACTCCTCTTGTAGTCAGAAATCGAATGAGAAGCACCAACCGGCTTTGCTTCAGTTTCACTCCACAGTTTTCGCGGAGCGGCAAGTTGTTGTGAAATATTGAGTGTATTCTGGTTTCCTTGCGGGTTTGGGATACCAGGATATTTTCCGGACAATAGCTACACACGTAACCGTGAGACAGACATGCCGCCTTGTTCTCAAGTTCATTAGTTTCGTTACTAATTGTTAATTGGACTCTTTGTTGCGTTCTCCTAAGCATAACATGTACAATGCCTATAACTATGATGCAGCATTGACGCCCGGAACCAGGAACGTAATCGCGTAGTGAAAGGTTTCCAAAATATACCGTAAGTAAAGTTATTTCCACGTCAAGAATTTTGATGCAAAAGAATTTCTCAGAATTTTTATTACGTTACAAATTGATTTATAATTTGGAAAACTCATCTCGTTTGGATAATTACGTACTTGACCAGCTGCGATTCAACGTATTATATACCTACAAGTAAATTAGAATGTAGAAATTGCCGGGCCCTTTTTTCCATACGCATATACGTAACCCTTTCGCTTTCTTCATTGCATCACATCTTTATCAACTCTAGGTACAAACATTGATTACCTACAAATACGATAATCGCAACCGATTTCATGCGAGGAAATAAAATTGCGTAAAATTATTGCATATTATCTCCAGGTTGCGCCTGATTCGGCGATAGAGAAACGAATTTGTGTAATATCTGATGAAATTTTTTAAGGATAGCGTGACTCCCGAACACGAAATGTATTAATCGGTAAAAAAAATTAATTTCTAATGTCGCAATTGAAGTTTCTGCGCGACCATTAACGATTACCCTTTCGATAATGTAGCCAATAATAAATTGCCGCGTTGCATGTGAGTAATTGTTATTACACGCGAAAGTGTGTGTAGTCATTTTTTATTGTTTGTTTTGTACATCTTGTAACGATAGAATGCTCGTTAAGAAAATGAAGCTTGCGGTAAATTTTTATTGTCGAACCCACGTGACTATTTGCAAACATCAGAACGAAAGAAAGTTGCGTTAATTATTTTTTTTACGATCATTCGTAAGCCCGCCTTGAGCCCCCAAATTTTGCAATTTTTGCCCGTCGCAAATTGCTGCGCGTGATTGTATAAGCGGCGTAAAAGTTTTTATCTTTATTTATTTATATGCATTTTAGCGATTGTCGTGACTGTTAATGTTATCCACTGTCGTCAAACGTAAGACTACAATATTATAATACAGGCGTCGCGTGACAGTGACGCGAAACCTGAGAATCTATTGTAATCGAATGATCTATAAGTACACACTGGTAAGTGCATCGTCATAACATCCGATTTGCTGTAGGCATAATCGCGCAGTGCAGTGCAGCAAAACCCCCATAGGATAAATTACATGTAAGTAATTACTTACTCAGAAACCTCAAGTAGGGAAATTTTCAAATTTTGATTACAATTTTTTCTGGTTTTGGATGAATTTTTTTGTCACTCATCAGTTTCGGAAATGACAACGAGTTATACTGGGAAAAATTTCATTCGTTATAGTAACTAGAAAAATTCTGCAGAACAGGTATTGACAAAAAAAAGCTGTTTGAATATTGTTGGAATTACGAAAAACGAGGTACACGTAACCATTTTGCGCTATTGTCGATTCTTTTTTGGTGATTGCAACGCAAAATCAGTTTATTCGGTTTACTCTACTTTTTTAGTTAAACAAGGCTTTAACATCAATTTATTGTTGCACGAGCATTAAATTTTCGCAACAGTCACAATAAAATATAGTAACAGTGGTCGTGATGAGAAAGAATAGTAAGAGATAGTGGACTTTCTGGTAACAGCTAGAAAACTAATTTTCATTTTGTACCTAGAAATGTATATTTTTCGATCGTCGTAAAAAATGAAAATAGTCTAACTAAAAATTTCCTTCAGTGCACGGTAAATGGCTAAAGCTGTCAAATAAATCCCATCACATGCAATACGGAAACTGATGTATCATATTTTTTTTTCGTTTCCCAACTTGTTTGACGACTAATGATTCAAATTGCCCTTCCCAACAAGTCTTGCTGCGAAATGACATACGTCAGTATTTTTTGTTCTCACTAGCAGAGATGATTGTAATTTTTTCTGTTTTTCCATTCTACGTTTCTGTAACATCCGATTACTATTGCAGCCATCATTTAATATCTACAATCACACCATGAGTTTTCTATGAAATTTCCCGCTCGACGCCAGGAAACACGCAACCAAACATTTATAACAATACAAATATGACATCGGTTGCCTATCTGCTGGCGTGGACTGGCCAGTTTCACAGAATACTGACGTAACGTCTAACATAATTATATAAATTCCTTAAGACGACCGGGTTGAATAACAATGATGAGTAATAATGACAAAAAAATGGCAAACATTTTTCTTAATCATCAGAGATCAGAGCTGAAAGTAACGGAACCGATCGCTCTGTCTTTAGCTACCTCTGCCTATCCCCTTCCATTAAGCGATCTCCGATAAAAAATGATATGTGACACGGGTAAAAAGAGGACAAAATTTCTTAGCATATCGTACAGGGGACAGAGAGTCACTTAAGTGTGTGCGTGTAATGAAAGGAGGAGACGGAGGTGAAGCGCGTGGTGAACGATGATCATTTGCATTATGATACGTGTTTGCGATCCGAGCCGTCTGCCCGCAAGGTGTCGATATCACGGGCGCGTCGAAGATCGGTATGCCCATAGAGTCTAGACCCACGCCCGTTATGTAGGAACAATTGCATGCAAAGAAAGTTCATTCAAAGTCCCCAGAGTTGCCGAAGCTGAGGGAGCTTCTAGCTGGTGAGGCGCTCTGGAACTCGGCACGAACGCACGATAAAAACTGGGGCAGATCATGATCTGGTGCTCAAAGATGCTCTTACGAATGCCAATTGTCGAGCGTCGATGATCGCTCGTGTTCTTCCTATTTTTTTTTTTTTTTTTTTCTTCACTTCTCCCTCTTCCGAAGCTATCGGCTACAAAATTACGCACGCGTTACGCCGTTGGAATTGAATTAAACTCAATTTTACGTTTTTCAGACGTCAATTTAACACATTCGATAGATCTGAATTGAAGAAGCAAATTTTCAGTCGTACGAGGTTTCAAAGATCCTTTATTAAGAATGTACCGGCTACACATTCTCGACCAAAAGTGAGTCTCGTCGACGATACTGAATACTTTATGATAAGATAAGAATCGAAAAAAAATCAAGCACGATAAAGAGGGTAAGAAAATTAAATTTGAATAATAGTAATAATGACCGAAAGTTATCAATAAATTGTTTAACAAATTTCTACGGAATTTTTTCATGTGTAAAATGAATTCGTTGGTTTTTATGAATACATGTAAATTTTTATAGAATTCTCTTATTCGTTTGAAATTTCCATTTTCGAAAATTTGTTGAGGCTGTAACTAGGAAACTATTCGTTCAAAGCCCTAGAAATTTCTTAATTTTATGTACAACGTTTCTACGAAAAGGTATCCAAAATTCACGATCTTTCCGCCATTTATCAAAATTTAAAATTCCTGAAAACGGAAGTTTCAAAATAACGAGAAAATTCATTAAAACTTCATGTGTAATCAGAAATATTCTCTCCAAATTTGTTAAACAACGTTTTAATTGAGCAATTTATTCATAACTTTCGGGCATTATTATTATTGACATTCAATTTTCTGATCATCTTTATTGCGGTTGATTTTTTTCCGATTCTTATCTTACCATGAAGTATTCAATATCGTCGACGAGACTCAATTTTGGTTGAGAATGTATATCCAGTACATCCTTAAACGGGATTCACTTTGCAGTAGGATCGATGATTTTCAACTATTACAATATCAGTTTATTTCGAGGTTAGGCGATATCTAAATGTTCACACCTCTATTTACGAATATATTTCAGCTAGCTTGTACGTAGGTATTTCTTGCGCGAAGATGTAGCTCCCGTCCAAATTAGAAGGGATTTGAAAAAAATTTCACAGAGATATAACCGAAAGTGCTTCTAAATATGGGATAATCCAATATCGTTCTGTAAGTCACTAAATCGTTTTCAAAACTTGCGAGAATAAATTTCGACTGAAATATTTACTTCAATTTGTACTTCAAATACACCTGTATCATAAAATTGTCAAAAAAAAAAGGATCAGACAAAACAACGACAGATAACAAAGGATACGGAAGCATGAGAGCGATGATAATGAGGTAGGCGTATTAATAACGGATGAGAGATAGAGAAAAAGTATTGAGAGGGGAAGAAATAAATTGAGAGACAAACGCGAACGTGGAGATACCTATAAGCGAGTAGTGGACGACTTTCGTGGGAACATAGTACCGACATAACGGTCCCTCCCCGCGATCCCAGCGCAGCAGCAGCAACAGCAGCAATCCGAGTTGCCAGGCGAACCCGCAGCTCGGTTCTCGGCTAATTCTTAGCTCGGCTCTGTCTCTGCCCTTCGCTGAAGGTATTTTCATCGGTCCCCGACACCAGACAGTCGCACATGCCCCTCAATTCCTCGGGGCCTTGGGGCCTTGGGCCCCGCGAGTCCCCGACGTCGACGCGCCGGAGAAAATCCCATTCATATTTATACCGCGAGGAGGAATAACGTGCGGGAAGAACGAACGAACGAAAGAACAAAGTTTGTTTAGGTCAGGCCACCGGGCTTCGCGACGCGTCGCTAATCGGCTCGTGTCAGGTCAATCGGCCACCGAGACGCGCTCCAGCGTCCGGGGGCCTCAGCCGATCTTTGCCGAGGGGACCGATCTTGAAAGGAGAGGTCGTGCGATAGAACCGACCGATTTTAACGAAAATTTTTCTGCCTACTCTTAGGCATGAATAAATACACCTGTGTCACGGCGTTTTACTCAATGGGTATTTAATTGCGGGGAAAAAAATATCGAAAACCTGTTTTTTTCACCGGACAGATACAAACTGAATTCCTAACGACCGAATGGCCTGTCGTTTGCTGAAATTGAGAGCGTACGCGCTACGATTCGAGAGAGGTTGTTGCCAGGGCGACCAACCGTCAGAAATGTAAGTTCAAAAATTTTGACAATCGTCCCTAGCAGTTGTGCTCAACACCATTGTTTACAATTAACTCTGTATATGTAATTTATACGTACACATGCGTAATGTTATAAAAAATTCGAAATCGAGAACAGTTGTTGGTCCATTTGAAAGAATAGGGAGGATACGGATTATAATATTGTGTAATTGTCTTCTGAATTTGAAGCAATTATGTTTCTAGAGCGATGTGGAAAATCAGTGGCAATTCGGGTGTTCGAAATACGAGTTTAACGGAAGCTTCAATTCGATTCCAAACAGTTTCAATTTCATCTTAAAAACATGGAAATCTTGGAAGTAAGTCGGTTAAAAAAGTATCGTTATAATACACATCATAATCATGTGATTATAAAGATTTCCTCTTATACTGATTTAGGAACCCTGAAAACTGATAGCAGACCAAAAATCGTTTTTGAGACCTTATGATAACATGTATCCGTTATTTGTTGAAAAATGGCAGTTTGATCCTGTTCGTACAATCACACAGGCTATCGTATGAAAAATTTTTGAGCCTCGTTTTCAATCGAATGACTTTTTATTATTTATTTCCCGTATCTTGAACTCCGAAGTGTCCGCATTTTCCTTCCATCACATCTGGTCTTTCTACAAAATTAAAAAAATTTCTGGGGTATGTTTTTTAAATAAAATCAATTTAATTAGTTAAAAATATATTTATTCAAGCATTTACAAAGAAAACATCAATGATAATTATTGCATTACGATTTTTCTGAGTGATATCTTTTGCGTTTTTCCATAAAATTTTTATTGATTTTATCTGGAACATCTCGTTTTAATGACCAACAGTAATCAGCCATCGTATTTACATTCCATCGACCTTGTAATCTTGTTCCCATCGTTCTGGTGTCTTGGAATCGTTCTCCTTGTTCTTCACTAAAATCACCAAGACTTTCAGAAAAAAATCTCTCTTCGGATGTGAATCTAAGAATCTAAGTCAAGTTTTATACACATTCCGCGTCCTAATTTTTAATATTTATCTAACAACGTCGTCGTCATATTTTTTTTACCCAAAAAATTATGTGCAACATTTTTGAACGCAAGCCAAGCTTCTAATTAAGAAATAATTATTGGTAGTACATAGCAAAATGTAGCGGTAACTGAAAATTACCACTATATTGACTTTATTGAAAACCTGATGTGATACGATAAAACGAGTAGTGAATTCGTAATCAGTGTCACCGAATTAGTAAGAAAAGTTGACAACATTTCAGCAAATAAAAATCTTGACGGCCTGTGTTATCGTCAAATACAGGTTAGCAATAATCTAATTTAAGTTTCGGCGAGCTTCATAAGCCTCATGCATAACGCCGAATTTTTGCATTATATTCTCGAAACTTCAATTAGGCAGAAAATTGTTGAAATGAAACTGATTTTTCAATAGATGGTACGAGAACGGTATTGAGTAAGAAAAAAAATAATACATTATAGGTGGTTAAGATCGACGGACAGTCACTTGCATGCTTTTTATTTCATTTTACTTCTAAAATCTAGACTAAAAAACTAAAATCATGGTCGATAAAATTCGATTCACTTCGTCTCTGTATCGCCGTAAAAACATCGGCAGTTCACGCCTCATGAACGCGAAGTTCGAGTTACATTATTGGCAAATCAGAAAAAGAATCTAATTTACGACAAAATTGTCGCCTGAAAATCATTTGAATAGCGTTCCATAGATATTAGATAAGTAGGTTGACAACGACTATTCCGTATTAATCTATCGAACCGTTGGACTTGAAATATCAGTAAAAGCATTATAACACGATTAAGCTTCTAGACTGACCCGATTTACGATCCCAGTCTCACATTTTTTCGTCAAACTCCAGTCAGCTTACGAGACAAAAACGTCGGTACAGCAAACAAGTTTAAAGCCGTTAATTACAGTTATCTATAATATTGAAATTTTAAGCTAATCGGATTATCGTTTATCCTAGAATCTCACTCATCGCCTTGTGGAAAATGGATGATTCTAGGCGATGGCAAACATTTCGTATTTTCCGTTTCGGCGTGAAGTGCATAGTCAATTTTTTCCCAAAAAATCGACCACTTTCATAAGCTCGCGAGCACCAACGCGGTTTAAAATATTCTGCAACTGCTGCAACGACATTGGAATTGTAATTTCGTTTTACACACGCGCAATGCATCAGCTGGCCTTCGAGATACCCGTGCAAAGCAATCATACGTGCATCGACAATCTGGGTAAGGTAACGAGTATAAACCGCGGCGGTAGTGAGAATCTAGGGTGTAATTTGTGCCCCGCGTATAATGCCAAAGATTCCAGGAACGAATTACGACCTGATGATCCTGATGCAGGGGCCCCCTTAGAAATGTGCAGGAGCAGACATCTTGAGTGACGTGCGGAAAAGAAAAGAGAATGATAAAAGCAAAGCACCAAGAACAACAAAAATCACACGCGTTCGATACACTTTAATAACGATCAGCGAAGACTGTCCGCGAAAGAAAAAATTCTGCCTTTACTTCTGCCTGCTGCACGCGAGATAAGAGATGATCCCTCCGGGATACGAGAAACACGTTGCACGACACCGTCACGCATTGGTCGGGACCCTGCCGTAACCAGATTTTGCTTCGTCGTTCTTTTAATGGTGTATAAATAGCCTTGGCTAAAATACGTAAGCCGCCGATCGAGTCGCTTGAAACTTGCGGGAAAAATTTCAAAAACACTTTAATTGGTTCGCGTCGAAAATTGGAATAAAGAAAGTTTTCCGTATCTCGTTGGAATTTTTTTTTTTCTCTCCAAATTCGACGCAAAATCTGTTCTACAGTTTTTCAGGTTACCCTAATCTTTTGGTTGACTGTTTTATAATATTTTCAAAAATTTCGTTGATCGTAGATATTTCTAAAATACTCCGTGATTTTCTAACACAATTTCGGGGCTGTGAGTTGCAATACCTTGAGAATAGAGTCAAGTTATTTGAACTAACGAATTAGTTCGATTAAAGCAAAGTAAAAATTTTCAGAATTTTCCGAATGATTGATAGAACTTACCGTAATCATTTGATCAGAAGAATCGAAGAAGCATCGTTAGAAAAAGTTCAAATCAGGCAACTTTTTCTAGATATGCAAAACCGCAAGAGGAGTCAAAAATAAAGAGGAAGGAATTAAAAATTGAATTTCAAAATAAAAAATGACACTTTATAAAAATATAGATACTCATTTCTAAAATAATATGTTGTATAAGAATTAAAGGAGACAAACTCGGTCTTTTCGAACCGAGCGTAAGTTTGCAACATGAGTCATAGGTGAGCCGAAAACGAATATTGCAAACACGCGAAGCGAAAAGACCGTTGCCTTGATGTTGCACACGATTCTTTGCGTAACAAAAGTATGTTACGCGTTTTTTCACGGAGCATGAAATCAAGGTTAGGGTTTCGTAATATCATATTTGTTCACGAACGCGCATGCGCGCAGTACGGAAAATACAACTTTTAACTCCTCAGAGTTGAAAGTGGTCTTTTCCGTACTCCGCGCATGCGCATTCGCAAACTCGCTCTACCGTCATAGAAACGGATAGTTTGCGCATGAAAAACCGCGTAAAACATGCCCGCGTTATATAAAAACGTATTTCACAATCGCGAAGAGAAATTTACGGATGATAAATTCACCACAGGAATGCCTTGCAAAATGGTCTAGGTATGGGAATCCATCCCACATCGTCGTTTCCACGTACCCTGAGCACGCCTGGAGCAAGCGGCATTTATTTTCCTCCAGGTCTCGATAGCTATGCGGGTCGCGTATCCCGCCGACCCATTCGATGGAATAAAATTACCTCTTCAGGGTCTGGGTGACCGGGTCAGAAGCTGTTCGCGATTGGCAATACTCGCCGCGTGCTAAGAGGCGTCGAGAAATGCGCTGCAAGGAGTCGGATGCATTTTCGAGCCGATCCACAACGCGGTTTCCACGGACGCTCGTGTAACGCGCGGTTAAAGATTCGCGGGACGTACAGTCGGGTCGAAAAACTGGTTGAAGCAAAAACGCGACGAAACAAAGGCTCGGAAGGCTGCTCACTTAATGCTAGTTACGTGTAACTGAAAAGGTCTTCCTGACGTAGATGAGAATTTTTTAATTCCAGATTTCGAATATGAACACCTCGTCACGTTGAGAATATCAAATAAATTCATAGCATTGTTCTGTCATTGTTTTACCAAAAAACATCCGCATCGATTGTTCGATTCTCATTAAAATTAGCCTGTTTTATTCGTCGATAAATTCTTCTTTTATTTCAGGTAACAATAACGTATTTTCTGATTAATCACAGGCTTATCATCTATAAATTACAACGATTGTACGTGTCGGAATTATTCTAACATCCGACGCGTTCGAGAGAATAATTTATATCGGAAGATTTTTATCGTATTCATTTGTGAATGAAATATGCTGTTGTTCAATCAAATTCCGACAAGCTGTATAGATTTTTGGGTAAAATATAATTGAATAATGTGATTCCTCCGACGTTGTTAGTGAAAGGTTGTTTTGAGTTGAAATTCAATGTTTAAACTTTTTTCTACTCGTTAAATTATCATATTCGTAGCTTAGGAGTAGCTGTTTAGAATTGTACAAAAATTAGAGATACTGGAATATTAAAAAAAAGCTTAAATATCGATACTTCACTTCACATCACTTCCAAATAATCCAAATTCTAATTAATTCGTTTGATTTCACTCATCGACGGCTCATTTTATTCGAGACATTATTTTCTACGAAGTAACTAAAAGCAGATTTTTTTCAGTAGGCAATTCAATATTGTCCTTTGTCGATTTTAATCAATATCGGTGCAATAAAGTAAAATTGAATATCACCGATGCCAAGATGAAAAAAAAAAAAAATTCATCTACGAAGACGTATTAATTTTTTTAACGATTCTGAAGGGGTTTAAAATGAAGCATCGATATAATCTAATCGTAATCCTTTGTTTATAATTCCAGAATTTTCGATTCTAGTATTTTTAAGTACATCTTAGCTGACTGCGGATATAACGATTTGATAAATACTCAATGCACGACTATCTCGTAATGAAATTGACAAGTAGTATCGATTTTTATAGAACCAACCTCGTTAATCCCAACAACTGTGGAAAGAACAGTTAGACGCGTTATGCTCTCGCCACGATCGAGGAGTGCGCAAATATTAGCACAAGCAGGTGAAACGGGGAAATAAATTGGCACGGTACATCGAAGAGTGTGTTGTCCTCCTCTGATCTCCGCTCTCCTCGCATCTCGCACTTCATCTTTCTGCTTCTGTTTGAATAACAAATTGCCGGTTCCTATCCAACCTCCGCAAACGCCAGATTAGGATTCGTACACACGGGTTTGCATGTTGGCACTGTACGCGTTTACAGAACCGCGTTGACTGTAATTTTGCCTAACTGTACAGATATCTCTGGTAAATTAAACCTGCATTCGGACTCTCAGGGTAATAAAATTCTTAGGCATCTGAACATAATCTCCTCGATGACTGGTTCCTGAAATTCTCTTTTCTGATCTATTTTACTTACAGAAATAAAAAGTTCTATACTAATTATTGGTATAGGATACTTGTCAATTACAAGAAGTTATCGTAAGAATCGTACGACGAATGTGTCTTAGAAATCTCATTTACAGCTAACAATAATTTGAATTTGAAACTCGTCGTATAATCGCGGTATAAAAAATCTCTACATGCAATTATGAGAATACCATTTACGAATACTATAAAGTTTAGCAACTTCGATATGAGCTTTCTTATTAGTCATAATTTTGACTATTCATCAATTATAGGATGATATAAGAATACATTTTTTTTCCTCATTTCAACCAAATCTTTACGTTTTCTGGCCTCTGTAATGCTATTCCAAAACACCGCGTTACCCGAAAGATGGCCCAAAAACTTCTCGTAATGAGGTAGAAATTCACGCAATGACGTGCGTGAAAAATTGAATTTTTTTTGTTAGGTCATGACAAATGTCGCCAAAAACAAAAAAAGATTATTCTTACGGCGTGTTTCAAAACGACTCGTTAACACTAATCGCACTGGGCGTGATTTCGTCTTCTTTGGAGAATTTCGTGTCGATATTTGAACGACGAATAACTTTTCCTCGATCTTACACTGCTACTAAAGTTGACTCGTTGTGGTTCAACATCAGATAAGGGCGGGGTTGAAATTCCGAATTTGAAGAGTTTCAAAAGCGCCAAGTTCCGATTTTTTCGGCGGCGAAACTTAAAGTAAAGAAATCAAACTTTGACAAAACATTAGAGTTTCGAATAGTTCCAAAATTCCGAACGGACAAAATACCGAAAGGGCAAAACTCCGACAAGTCAAAGTTTCGAAAGTGCGAAAATGATAAAATTTAAAAATCTAAAACATCGAAATTCCGAATGATCGAAGATTCTCATTTCTTTTAATCACTGGCTTGGTGAATTTTCGCAACTTTGATCTTTATTTGTTTTCGACTTTCGACATTTTTACGCCCGTAATCCTGGTCATACTGATTTTACACACCCACTCGTCGAGTTAAACTACGCTGCGTGAGCATATGTTTCAACTTTCAGAATTTTACTCTGTCGAAAGTTAATTTTTCGGAATTTCGCTCCATCAGAACATGAATTTACGGAATCTTGCAAGTTTGAAAAATTTGATTTCCTTACTTCAAGTTTCTCCAGCAAATAATTCGGAATTGGACGGTTTCGAAACTTTTTTTGTTTTTAAAAAATTTGGAACTTCAACCCCGCCCCATCAGATCGACATGTTTTCTTCTTTAACCGAGTGAATTGCAGGAGAGTAAACGCGCGTTTCGCAGGGGCTGAGGAGCTCCTTAACCCGCGATGACGACGCGAGCTCATCGCCGTCACGGATGATCGGGCTGGCATGACATTCCAGATTACGTCTTCGCGGGCGGATGCAAGAGCAATGCCCTAACCGGGTAGTGCCGGCAGACTCTATTCAACCTGCAGACGACTCGGCTTATAACTTTTCCGGTTTTGTACCATCAGGTTTCACGGTTGAATCTTACAGTCCCACCGTTTAATCGTTCCTACGCCATTGAAATGTATAATTACGGATACGCGACGGCTGGAACAACACCAAATCATCGTTTATCGGAAACGATGTAAGATCGCACGTCGCAGGTTCCTTCAGAAAGTAATGCACATTTTTTGCAACAAATTGTTTTCCCCGCAAATTTAAAGAATATCCGTGAGTCATTCGTTTAAAGTAACAGCGCAGAAATTGATCGATTCGCGTAAATTTTAAAATATTTATATCGACTAAAGTCAAGGTTGTAATATTTCATCGTAAGATGTTTAATTGGCACAAGAGAGTATGAAAAAGAATTCTACGGTTTCTTCGTATCCTTTTTCTGCTTCTCCGGGAAACAGGAGACTCCTGAATTTTATTTTCACTGCACGAATCTTCCCAGTAAAGGATCGAAGTGCACGAATGCTCCCGATCTTCTTAATCAAGGTGAAGGCGATCGGCGACCGCGAAATGGGAATACCGAGTGCGATCGTTTGCCAGGTGATCGGGAGTCGGTGGTTCTCCTCACGGAGTTAGATCAAGCGTGAACTTCGGTATACCTAGCTGTGAATAATTCAGAAGTGTGAAGGTGGCGTAAATCATTCGGCCAAAGCGGAGCGGTCGCTGTTTGAATTTCAATTAAGGAACGACGTCGTCACCCGCGTCACCATCCGATCGAATCTCACGTATCTAATCGTCCATGCATCTCAACGAATTCACCGTTAAAACGACGACCTTCGAATGCTCTTTGCTCCAAATACTGCAATTGCTGCACTTGTAGAAAAAAAAACGCAGTTAGAAATTGAGATGATAAACACAAAATCGTCGATCGTTTCAATCGGAGTTGGTTTACGGCTTTTAAAGGAAACTTAAATTGAGAGGAATAAGGAGACCAGGAAATGTACCTATCATTTTTTTACCACCGATCCAAGCCTTGCGTCAAGAAAAGTCAAGAAGAGATCACTCTCTGTGAAACGATACGAAACGAGGCTGAATTGAGGACTGGAGAATTATGCGCGGATCATGACTGAACCGAATTTTAAAACTGTCGGATAAAGGCCGAAACGATTAGAGTAAGCATGCATGTGCAACGGTTACCAACATCATCATCGGCATTACAGTGTCCGGTAAAAATATGGTCTCTCTCTTTCTCTCTCGTAAAACGGCGACGCGTGGCATGCAAAACTCGTACAAGTGACGCAACGTGACATTAACTTTGCTGGAAACGATCACGCCTCTCCAACAACCGAGGTCTACAACCTCGGATTAACTTTTTCGAAAGAAATTCAAGAAGGTTTGTTCAAACGCAGCTGTGCTCGCCGTCTCCACACGCGCATACACCGAAAATTAGACAAAAAGAATGGACCAAGTGTAAATGGCCCGAGTACCGTGTGTTTTTATCTTTTGGCTTTCTTCCTTGTTCCACACTGTCTATCCTCCGGATCCCTGCAGCTTCCTCTTATACACACAGTGTTTTATCAAAAGAGAATAATGAATAAAACACCGGCCTCTAACTCTCGGCCAACTACTTCGACCGCTCACCACCATTGTCGTAGAGACTCGGATCTACGAAGATAACGTCGCGTCGTTACAAACTATGTACCTAGATATGCGATCATTCCGGTACGCGGTGTGGATAATTGTGTGTAAACTGAGAAAACTGTTCTATTCGTTATGCGCCCGCGGAGGGATAATTTCTCGTTTCAAGTCCAACGAGGTGAAGATGTTTTTGTTGACTTAACGGAAATGTTCAACGAGTGCCGAGTATCCTGCAGGGTGACTTCAATTAAACCAGTGGTAACCCATATTCGGTCTTGTTCGTCGCATTAACGAGGTAACGGAAATCGGAGATTTTAGGGAAACACTTACCGACGCTTGGATAGCGTTGAAATTGGCGAAATTCTGCTGGATTTACCGTTCAAACACACACTTCAGATATAATTGACATAGATGCACGATCAATGTGAGAACGACTTGGCGAAAACGTGTTAATTTTAGCAACCGAAACCTTAAACGTTAACGTTTGAATTTCTTTTTTTTTTTTGTCGAGTATCATCAATGGCGAATTTCGGTTACTACAAATTGTTTGCATAGTCTAAAATACACCCGGTCATTTCGACCGAGTAATTTTACTTCTCAGCGCGTATAGTCAGACAATTTTTGTCTCGCTGTTCTGGCATAACGGGTAATGTGAAGTCAGTTCTCACGACGCTTACACGATGTCGTGACAGTGGGATTGTCGTAAAGAATAAGATTCAAAATTCCCGGACTCGTCCGTCGAGACCTTCAGAATCGCCTTTTTGTTTTTCCCCGCATTATTCGAAAATGGGGAATTGGGATCGAACAGTAAAATGAGCACAAAATAAAGCAATTGTCACGATGTCGAATTATCCATTCACCCAAATATCTGATTCGTGGAATTTCAAAACAGAGAAAGACGTGAAGTTAGTAAAAGTTATAAGGTATACGAAGAAAAATCTTATCTTGTTACAATTCCTAGAACAATCTAGTAAAATGAGTTTCGATAGAATAAAGATTTAAATATTGTTAAAATTACAAGAAAATTTGGTATTAGTAACTATTTGTTAAAATTAAATTTGCCGATCACTGCAAAGTTGAATCGTTTTGTACGGTTTATTACATGTTTTTATTCAAATAAGGCTATAAAATTAATTTATTCTTGTACCAATATCAAATTTTGAAGAAGAATTTCGGTGCAGACCTGTGTAATAGAAATATCAAAGAGTCGAGATATAGAAGGATAATTAAAGCACGGAAACCAAAAATAGAATCATCAGACTTTCTATATTCTTCTTCATTCTTACGATTCTACATTGAGGTAAACTCTAAACATTCCAGATTTTGATTTCTATATACTTCACCTTTCTACATTTCGATTCTCGTATACTTCGCCCTTCCATACTTTGCAATTCTATGAAACAGATGTTCGCGTTTTTGACAATTCGGCATTGTGACCCTGCGATCCATTCCACTTTCTTACCCCCATTCGAGGATTAGTATATTTGAGGGACCATAAACTGAGAAAAATTTCATTTGTTACAGTAACTAAAAAAATTTAGTAAAACAGGTATCGTTAAAAAAAACTGTTTGAATATTATTGGAATTACGAAAAACGCGGTACGCCTAAACATTTTCCGCTATTGTCGATCCTTTTTTAGTAATTCCAACGCAAAATCAGTTTGTTCGGTTTACTCTACTTTTTTAGTTAAACAGGGCTTTAACGTCAATTTATCGTTGCACAAGCATTAAACTTTCGCAACAGTTGCAAGAAAATATAGCAACGGTGATCGTAAGGAGAAAGAACAGTAACGGATACTAGACTTTCCGATAACGGCTAGAAAACTAATTTTCATTTCGTACCTAGAACTATATTTTTCGATTGTGGTAAAAAAAGAAAATAGTTACGGACCGAGCGGTAACCGGAACTAAAAATTTCTCTCAGTCTACGCTTGGAATCGCGATATTCGCCCATTCGACGGAAAGACCCCCGACAAGTTCAGTTTCGCCGGAAGCCCGGCTTCCACGGATTCGTCGATAGGACACGTAAACTCGTGCATCGTACGTACGTCCCGTTTCCATGGGTCGAAGAGAGGGCCACCGAATCGCTTGGATCGGAAGAAGCCGGGGACAGTAATCGCGCTCCTTTCACGCGACGGGCCATCACCGTCCTCCGGAGTTCCGGGGGGCCGAAGAAGGGGGCAGCGAGATGGGCATTCGGACGTAGTAGGGGGCGGCGGAGGCGCACCTGTAATGGCCCGAGGACTCCGGGGGATCCGCCAGGGAGGTCCGAAGCTCTCTTTGTGGAGGTAAGTGCCCGCCACTCGCCACGGTAAAGCCGGGCAACGTGCAGGTGTGTGATACCAGTCAGCGAGCTGCCGTGATCCAGGACGGCCGCTTCTTCTCCCGTTCCTATTAAGAGGACCTCAGGGAGGCCGAGAGGCTCGTATATATAGACGGTGAAACGGTCTGCCAGAAGGCTGGATAAACAGCGGCGTGAGGAGTGCAGGAAAATAGCCGGGGCCGCTCTTCTCTGTCTCTTTATACGCCGCGGCGAGGAGGCTGCAGGGAGGCAAAAACTATCCGAGGGAAATAAGCAAAAGGAAGAAGAAGACGAAGAAGAAGGTCACTACCCTTCCGAGAGCGGCAAGGCCAGCGGTGAGATTACACGGATTGCATCGCTACAACGGACACTTGAAAACTCTGTCACAATTTTGCCCGGACGAAGATTGAGTCGTACACGCTAGTAGAAACGCACGCACGCACGCCTAAACGCGTGTAATTCTCCTTAACGGAGGTTCGGACCTTCTGTGATTATTTGTGTCCGTATATCCGAAGTCTGCCTGAAATCTATATCGCGAGTACGATCCGACAGGATCGGCCTTCTTTCTTGGCCCTTTACCGCAACGGCATCGCTGAGTCAGCTGTAAGTTTTGCAACCTCTGTTTGTTATAACCTATAAGTCGTTATTGGTGAACCATACGCATCGTTCGTGCTCAGACGCGATTCGCCGTTTTGTCCTTTCTCCTTTCTCGCACGCAATTTTTTTAATCTCTTCCCCGAACGATGACAACTATTCTCGTTTGCGTCATAGCGATTTTACCGCAGCTCGTTTCACGCTTCGTTTTATGCAATTCCAACGATGAGTTCTAAGGATATTTCCGTATTTCAATACGGTTAGCGATTCGAATTAATTCTGTTGTTTCATCGATTTACAAAATATCAACTTGTCAGGCAATTTGGTGCAACGCGTCATCAACAGATGTCACCGAGAGCTCGGCGTTCCCGCGACCAAAGAAGTTCGAAAATTTAACATAACCTCTAACAACGATCGTTAATTACTACGAGTCCGCGCGATCTTTGACGTACTGGCCACTATATGACTTCGACTTCAAAGATTACTGCTTTTGTAACAGATTTTCGAAGGGTAAAAAAAACTCGCAAAATATCTCATTGCATCATCAAATCCAAGTATCAAATCACGTCATACGCGCTCCTTTGGTCACGGTGCGATTCATCATCGATTTTCATCCTCGTCGTATCTCATCTCCGAGTCCATCGACCTTTACTTGAATCTTAAGAAACCTATTTTGCTGGTTTTACCGTATTATTATTTAGAAAAAAAAAAAAAAAAAAAACAACAACAAGAGGAAAACGCAGAGGTCGAAGGAATTCCGAGTGCCGATTATGTAGATCCGAAACTGATCGCGTTCATTGGGTGGTGAAATTAACTCGCCCAGTCCGTTCGACTTGACGTCACAATATCTCCACTGATCAATACGGTATAAAAACACCCAGCGACGCGTAGCGGCTTGTATCTTTTTAACGGGGGTTTCTCGAATGGTGTGAAAACCGAGCTCGAGCTTCCGAGAATCTCACTTGAACGATGTCAGTTTTACCTGAAATAACTTTCGCCCGAACGATTCGTACAGCGTTTCCCAATCGAGTCTGAACCCTAAATCGTAGACTCGTACAGTTTTCCGATTTTCCAATTTTTTCCTGGCATCGCGGTAAATTGTCCCACCAAGTATATAATGTTATGCATCCGAGAGTCCGAAGTCTCGTGGTGGTCAAGGCCATCAGCTCGGGCAAGAAGAGGGAACGCGCGAGTTCCAGAACTTCTGGTCCAATATTTTCCTGCCGAACTACTTCCACTCTGTTTTACATGCAGAATCGAAACCAATATTCCGCCAGCTCTGCCCACTTCCGGTAAATTATTCAACCACGTTGGCCGTTCGCTTCGCCATGTCGATCCTGAAATACGAGAATATATGTATCTACAAATGTGCAAAACAACCTTCTCAACTTCGAATATATTCACTTGAATTGTACCGGCTCACTTCGAAAAGCTGTGCGAAAAAAAACCGGTTTCCAAGTTATGGTTTGAAGTAAATGAATGAGAAAGAGCTGTTTAAAAATTTGTCGAAAAGTAAACTATCGTTCGCTTTTTCTGCCGTGCCACATTCTCGCGAAATTTAAACCTGATTCCCCGAAGATGTTGAGCTTGATCTGTGCCAAAAGAGTATAAGATACCGACATAAAATGTAACGCTGCTACGCGGGGAACCAGTTTTTGAAAACACGTGCGCATTTGCTACAGATTTTTAAGTGATACTCCGCATTTGAACAAAAGTTTTTAATGTCTTCGTGTATTGTGATTCGCTGAAACAAAGTGTGGACATATTCTACAAGAAGTAAGAAACTTTTGTTGCGGGAATTCGATTGGCAGGAAATTTTTTGAATGTTTGAAAATTGTGGAGATAGAAATTTGCCGCAAACATGGCCGCGCCTACGAGTAATCCGTATAGACTCGGTTTTGGGATATCGCCTAGAATCTGGAATATGCTGACGAGTGACCAGTGACCGGTGACCAACGCGGTATATGACTGGACCGTTCATAATACCGTTACACTCTTCCATTCAGCGGGTGTCTAGGATTACGCGAGAGAGAAAGAGAAAGAGAAAGAGAAGAGTTCGACCAGCAAATGAGTCCGTGGTTGGAAACGATGCTGCTGTTTGACTGCATCGCGCGCAATTAATAATCGCCCGGAAATAGCGCGCGAAACCTAACGCGTTGAGAAAACTGCGAATTCCGCAACGCAACTTATTAACTCCAACAACGCGATTACATAGTTGGTTGTTGTAATTTTGTAACCGATCTGGCGAGGCGTTTCGTGATACGGGGGCGTAAAAAGCGAGAGGAAACTTTCGACGCGGTCTCCGATCAATCAGAGCATACGATTTTTTACCAAAATACGTCGTCGCGTGCTGGTTTACCGATATCCGAAGACACGTATTTCAGTTCAATCACACCCGATCACCGAGTTGTCACGGTCAGGCCGCGCCGTTGCTCGAGGGTTAAATTTCCCGCCGACTTTCGTTATTCCGTTATGTACTTTCGACCGCGATCGTTTACTCCGAAATATTTCAATTCCTAGTGTTTTCGTTGATGCCGCCCGGAGCATCGATCAAGCGATTCCACCGCGGCCGCGCGAAAGCGGCCTTGAACAAAAGTACTCGTACTTTTAAGTGTTCGGAACTCGGCGACGGCCACGGCCATGTGCGTTACTGTCATTCGGATTGAAGCAAATAACGAAAATACAAACAAAAATGGGCAAGAGTCACTCGCCTCGCGCTCTCTCGATGAACGTTCACCGCTATCGGCCGATCGCAGCCCACCAAACTCGCTTTACGGTCCTGCGGTTATTTCTGTTCATTACAGTTACTTCGATCTTGCACAGAACGCGGCTACGTCTTTGTGACACACTTTCGGCCATCGCCCGGCCCGATTCTATAGCCACGACCTCGCCCACGTGGAATTCCAAATATTGTGCGAACACTGACCGCGAGTGAGGGCCACGTTTCTTCATCACGGAACCAGGCAGCTTCCGGGATGTGCGGGTCATGATTCAATCGAAATTTATACGCGAAATATAGGTGCATGACTAAAGAGAGAGATTGCATTTTTTAATTTGTAACCGGAGACAGTTATCAGCGGTTACAATTATTTTGAACAATTTTTCTCGGAATAAAGGATCCACGTAACCACATGTTATTTGAAAGTAAGGAAAGCTAATTTCAATAATTACTGATTATTATCGGAGCCTAGGATCAGGTTGAAGTTAGCAACGTCACTCTAACAACGCATGTTTAGGTGAACTCGTTACTTTGCAACTCTAGGATCGTCTGAAATTTTATAAAGTATGACGAACTAAACATACTCACATCTTTAAAAGCCAACTTCTTGAAAGTTTTTCAGAAATTGCACAGTAATTATGTTTTCCCTGATGTTTAGTTATGTTAACGTTACTAACTTCAGCCTCGTAGCCTAGGCATATTCTTCTACTCCGTAGTTCATCCTTTTTGAAACCAAAACCGTTGAAATCACATTATTGTTATAAAGTTATATAAATATTAATTCAAGGTTAATAATTTTTACAAGTTTTTGGCAGTTTTCACTACATTTCTTGCAAACCTTAATTCACCTAGCCATTTCTATAAAAATCCTGAGGATTTTGGATGTGACCTGGTTGACTAATCCAAGATTTGATATAAATTCGAAAACAGAGGATTTTCGACGGACAAGTTTCGGTTAACTTTCTGAACAATCTTTATAAGATGATTCTTTCGATCGGGATCTAAACGAATTTCTGTACACTCAAATCAGTCAATTTTTGTATATTCCAATCTATCGGTAATAAAAATGCATTATTTTTTTCGAGATCCGCACTAAAATTGTTCCTGGTGATTGCTTATGGTCTGTATAAATATTAAATTAAATTTTACAATTTAACAATTACAATTTAAAGTAAGTATTTTTCAAAACGAAAGACGATTTTTCCCGCATTATAGTTGCCCCGTTATAATTTCTAAATATCGCGAAGTTCTAATCTCGAAAGTCTGGAAACATCTGACAGCATGTGTCGATCGTAAAGATTTTCAACGCCCAGCGACAAACCTGCGGTAAAAAGAAAAAAAAAAATTTTAATGAGGTAACGGTGTAGCGCGGGAATAGTCCAAGGTAACTGTATAACCAGTCGATCGCAAATCATTCATCACCGATCGACCCTGTACCGTTTTCGGTATTTCCCTCGTCCTGGTATTCACTCTTGACCGAAACCACGAAACCATACACGCATAATGAAGCGTACTATTTTCCGCCTTGGTTATGTGCAACAGCAACAGCAGCAGAAGCAGCAACAGCAACGTGTGCAATACTCAACTGGATGTTAAAAAGTAACGGGGGTTGACGACGCGTTGTAAATCGGCTTCGCGTGGCCCCGTGCCCTCTTATAAGCCCTCTCTCGGTTTGAACATTAGCAACTGCTCGAAAATGAGTCACGAATATTTGCGAAGTCTCTCACGGCCCGCTATACTTGGCGATATTATTTACCCACAGGTGTAGAAATCCCGAACGCGTTGTTAATTCGTCGATAAAAAAGTCATTGTAACCGGTACGATACGCCGGCGCGAACAGCGGGGCAACCGGTCCTATCTTGTCCAAGCCAGACTTTTTTTCTCACCAATTTTTGGGGGCCTCAACCAGCGATCGGTCAACGTCCAGCCCGCGGCCTCACCGCGAGCTTCGGCTTTGGGTCAGTAGTGCCTCACGGAAGCCGCATGCGTTCCAAATCAGACTCCCACATCAGTCGGTAACCTGCACGTCATGTTTTACGAATTCGATATACTGACTCGCATCATTCGGAGACGTCTTCGATACTTCTGACAAGTCGGTGAATTCTGTAGTACCCGTTGCGTTAAGCGATCTGAAATTTTTCCAGGCTCTTGAACCCGACCGTTTCGGAAATGGACTTTGTCTTTAGAGTTCAAGTGCCGTGCAAATCGAGTTACGTAACCGAAGCATAGGGATAACTGTTCGAGAAACACGGCCTTGGTTTTTACTTCTTTCTCATCGTTTTCAGGGTGATTTTAATTTTAACTTTATGATCGATGATCTTGGCCGTTCGAAACCAGAGATGCTTGCAACGTACGACACGACGGTTGTGGATTACTGTACAATAATTTTTGTGGGCTATTCGAAAATTCAACATCAGATGGGGTTAAATTCATACCAAATTACAGTCTTTACAAGTGAATGCTCAATTTTTCTTATGGTGTATGAAAAATATTTTCGTTTCGTCCAATTCGTCACCTTGGACACTTTTGGAATACGAAAATTATTGGAGAGAATGTCATTGGACCGAACGATAGTTATAAAACCGAAAGAGATCACGTGGGGCGAAAAAGTAATGATTTCCTAATGATAATTTACTAACGGACGTGACAGGCGGTGAGCCGACGTGAGCAATTAGCTAGGCGGGAATTAGAATTCTTCCGACAATCGAGTCGATTGGGAAGCCTAACTATTATACGTGTTAGGCTGCCGCCCCTGATCCAAGTTTGCATTTGAAATGACTAGGCAGACGTTGGCACCCACCTACTTTCTTTTCAGCGTAATTGTTAGAGTCGTCGGGTGTATCCCACGCCAGGTGAATAAAAATCACACCTCAAGCCGCGGCTCACCTATCCGTACCTGCCTACGTATGTGCGTCAAATGCATACGACCGGCTCACTGGGTCGCTTTTGAGAAACGTGGTCAGAGTTTATTAGCCTCTTACAAATTTACGAGACGAGAACCAATTCGGAGCATGTCAGCCACGTACCGACTGCTAATTGCCGGCGCGGTCGTTGGATTGCCGACCATCAACAACTCCGATTTAGTTAATTACAAGGTTCATCAACTCAGAGCTCAAGATTTGAATTAAGATGACATTAACAAATGTTGAATTATATTTTTTAAATATTGTGCAAATTGACAAAACAGGTGAGGGGTCCGATCACTTTTCAAATACGCGAGTTTTTGTGAACAACTCTTTCGAATTCCGATGGAATCCTTGAGAAATCCTGTAAAAGCCAAAGTGCACAATATTTAAAAGTGAATATTCCCTCGTGAGATGGTAAAAACATGTCTCCAAGTCCAAGTAGTAGATAATGCCAAATAATATTCCACTAGTTAGAAGAGACTTATAGTGGACATGGAAAACTCGCAGGATTTGCACAACCTTGCCGATAATGGATCTGCTTGCCAATTGATCCGACAAAGACTGAAACTGGTCCTGAATTTGACATTGTGTCTAATTCATGTTAACGAATGCTTAGGAAAGAAAAAACATCAAAACACTTAACCTTCTTCAATTCATCTGTGACATGAAAGCTAATGACACTCAATAAATTTCTCAGTGACTGTGGTGTACTTTGACAAATTCAAGAGACATTGGCGCACTTGTATAAATTATTATACTAGTTAACTAACAGCACTAATGTATATTTTTATCGACTGTCATCATTACAATCAATTTCCCGTCACTGGTTATTCTTCACATTACAACACAATCAAGGTCAATTTAACACTCACTTAAACGTTTATTTTCTTTCCGTTTCAAGGTTAATCGAAACCGCTGAAAATGAGGTGGGTCTGGAGATGGCTGCTGTTATTAGTAGCCCTAGGGGCGATGACGAGTGGACTTCCGGTTCCCGACGAGAACGTGGACACGTCAACGGAGGTGCTGGGTTCCAGGTAAGTGATCGCAGGTCAAATCGTACATGAGTGAACGATTAGGCTGAAATAAATTTTGAAATGTTATCCATTGATCGTAGCGTCGTCACCTCCGTATCCGTGGTAATGGGAGATGAAAACGGCAGTGCTGAGAAAGGGACTGATAAATCAGGAACCAAGAAGGTGACCAACGACCTCCCCGCTTCTACTATCGACATGCTGAAGCCCGACGGTTTCCAGTTTTACACAGTCGATGAAAAGGGCCAACTGATCACCCGCCAAATGACCGACTCTGAGATACAGAGCATCATCGCTGCCGGGGGTGGACCATTTCCAATTGAGACTCAAGACCCTGAGAAGACCGGAGAAAACATGACTGGAGAAATGAAGGTAGGAGGTCAAGGCCTAGCTTGGATAGACGACGGATTTATTCCATCGTGATACGCACTCTTCAGACATTGTATGTACGTGATACGTAACCATCATTATTTTTTCCTGTATTGAAGGTTGCTGACGTCGTTCAAAACGTGCAGAACGTGCTGAAGGAGGAGCTCAACAAGCCTGCGACGGTCATGGGCACCATGCCGACGATACCTGGTCACGCGAACGCCGAATGGAGCAGCATTCTACCCTCAATACTAGGAGGAGAGGCTGACTCAGCGCCCATGACGGTACCAGAAGCCGATATGCCTGTGCTTTCCGTCCTTCCTGACCCAGAAACTAAGGTGAATGTCAGCACGGTTGTGAAAAAGCCAGAAACCCCGGAAGCCTCTGCGGTAGCCAAGCCTCAGGAAGAGACTGCAAACCCAGCAGATGACAAGAAGCAGTCTCCTGCTTCACCTTTGACTACTGAAGATGCTGCAAAACCTGTCAAGGAGGATTCTATATCGCCCAAAAAACCAGAAGCGGCGAAAGAGCCTCAGCCAGTCCAGGAAAAACCCTCAGAGAAACCGGAAGAAAACCCAGAAAGGCCCATGATCCCAGTGCCTGTGATAACGGCCGATAGTGTCCACTCGACACCGGAAGCCCCGTCGACTACTGAGTCGAAACCAGTGTACCAAATACTGAACACGCTGTCAGCCGACGAAGTGAAACACGAAGCCGAAAAGATTGAACCCAGCACTGTTCCCGAGAAGGAATCTGAAATTCCGAAAGGTGAACCGAAGAAGCCTGAAGTTCTTGAAAGATTACCTGCCGCTGACATGCCGAGCATGACGACGCCGAAAACCATCGAGATGGAAGTGACGTCAAGCTTCGTCTCTGTACCACAAAAAGACTCTGAGAAACCGATGACTGCTTCAGATGTCAAAGTAGTTGAAGAAGTGGCGGATTCCAGGCCGATTAGCACGCCTCAAGGAACACCCTCGATCACTCTTGAAGCTCCTGCAGTCGTCCCGGAAGTACCTATCAAAATTATGGAGTCTGTTGAACAACCTGAACAAAATATTCCAGTGAAAATTATGGAGACTGTTGGACAGCCTGCACAAAATGTTCCCGTAAAAGTTACGGAGCCTGTTGAACAACCTGCACAAGATGTTCCCATAAAAGTTACGGAGCCTGTTGAACAACCTGCAAAAGATGTTCCAGTAAAAATTATGGAGCCTGTTGAAACACCTATGCGAGATGTTCCCGTAAAAGTTATGGAGCCTGTCGAACAACCTACACAAGATGTTCCGGTAAAAATCATGGACCCTGTCGAACAACCTACGCAAGATGTTCCCGTAAAAATTATGGAGCCTGTCGAAAAACCTACGCAAGATGTTCCCGTAAAAATTATGGAGCCTGTTGAACAACCTGCACAAGATATTCCAGTAAAAACTGTGGAGCCTGTTGAACAACCTACGCAAGAAGTTCCAGTAAAAACTATGGAGCCTGTTGAAAAACCTACGCAAGATATTCCCGTAAAAATTATGGAGCCTGCCGAAAAACCTACGCAAGATGTTCCCGTAAAAATTATGGAGTCTGTTGAACAACCTACACAAGATATTCCAGTAAAAACTATGGAGCCTGTTGAAAAACCTACGCAAGATGTTCCGGTAAAAATTATAGAGGCTGTCGAAAAACCTATGCAAGATGTTCCCGTGAAAATTATGGAGACTGTTGAAAAACCTACCCAAGATGTTCCCGTAAAAATTATGGAGCCTGCCCAGGAATCTGTACAAGATACCCCAGTGAAAGTTATAGAGCCTGTTGTAGAACCAGCACAAGATGTTCCCGTAAAAATTATGGAACCTGTTGAAGAACCTGCACAGTATGTTCCCGTTAAAGTTGCCGAGCCTGTTGAAAAGCCATCAATAGAGTCTGATAACAAGGAGCCCCTTTCCACTCCTGAAGCAACAACTTCAGCTATGACTATGGAGCAAGAGATGGTGAACATGCTCCCTCAGTCGATAGACACCATAGTTAAAGAACTCATTTCAGAGAATACGAATGATATGACGAAGGGGACAACTGATAGCGTTGAACCTGAAAAATTATCTGATTCTGCAACTGTTCCTGCTCACGCGAAACTCCCTGCTCCTGAAACAGTTATAATTGAAGATACGAAGATGGAAGAAGCTGATATGAAGGACACAACATCAACTGACAAAGATCAAGGGACTGCTGATTCAGCTACAAAGAAACCTGAAACTTCTGGAGAGGCAAAAATAACTTTGGCCACAGAATCGAAACCAGAAACAGTCTTCCAAATGCTACCCGAAATAACTCCCGAACCTACAACTACGAAAATCGAACCTGAATCTCCGGCACCTGCCGAAAAAGTTGAAGACGTTGAGCCTGCAAAAACGAAGACTCATTCTGAAATTTCGGAAACCACCAAGAAGACTGAGAATTTACTTCCTGTTGAGTTAGTAGCACCGGCAACAGTCCAGCTGGATGCTGAAGCAACTAACAAAGTCGATACCGTTGCTACTTCCGGTGACGCGAATAATGATCCCGTAACTAAAACACCGATGGAGACTGGGGTGAAAAGTGAGCCAACAGCAGCTGCGGAGAAAAAACCAGAAACTATGTTGAACGAATTAGCGGACTCTGTATCGAGCATGATATCCCAGATTTCGGAAACCATGAATTCCATGGTCCCGATTCCTGAGCAATCGGAGAACAAGGATGAGCCTGTGAAGCGAGTCGAGGATGGAATGAAGGAGGAAGCCACTATGGTGAAGGTCGAGATGCCGGAATCGATGGCTACAGTGACGAGCGAAGAAACTAAACCTGCAGTTCTAGATTCATCGAACAATGAAGATATCGTAAAAACTGAGACAACCGAAGTTGAAATTAAAATTGCAGCCAGTAACCCACCGACAACCTCCGAGGTAGCATCCACTGAACCCGACCTGAAAATCGATTCGCAAAAGCCAGAGATTCCAGTCAACAACATGGTTTTACCTGTAGTTGATGATACTAAATCTGCTAGCCCTGACGCACCTAAAGTAGAAACAATTTTTGAAGGTGGTACCAACCCCAACAGAGCCGAGGCTGCATCTGTAGTGGACGATAAAACAGAAATAGTAAAAACTTCTGTAGAGGATCCTGAACCCATAGCGATTAAACCAGAAGCAGAGGATGTGATGACCGGGCAGACAGTGTCGAATCCTGTGGAGAAATCTAAGCCAGAAGTCGTCGTAGACAAAATGGAAGTCACAATGAATGATGGAAGTAAAAAAGAAACTGCAACCGAATCCAATGGACCCTCGGACACAGAGACGCCGATAGTAAGGATTGACATCGATGAAGCAAAGCCGACAAATTCATTGATCATGGACAGTCCAAGCCCAACCGAGTCACCAGTTGTGAGGATTCAGATGATGAATCCCGTCGCTACGATCAATCAGATGATCGACGCAGCACCTGCACAGGATCCCTCAATTGTCAACGTCGAGCCGATTTCTTTCAACGATAAAGACATGCAGACTTCTTCACCTCAAAACGTTGGAAGTGATTTAATCGCGGGTCCTCAACCAACGAATCCAACCGAAGTAACAAAGCCTGAAGTTTCATCCAAACCGGAAGTTGTACCCGTAGTAAATCAGCTGCCTGAAAATACAGTGTCAACTGATCAGGAGAACACCAAGTCTGAGCATGAAATTACTTCCTCTGTCATTTCGAAACCCAATGCCGAAATTAAACCGATGAAAACCGGTGACTCTGACGCCGTGCAAGCAGAAGGTAAGCCTCTACAGGCAGACAAAAATGAGAAACCTGGAGCGGAGACACTAAAAACAACTGAGGAATCGACAGAAACGAAGCCAGAGATTCAGGTCACGGAAGATACTGCAGCTTCCAACGAAGACGTAACAAAATTGGAAGCTCCCATGGAACCGGTTCTCATGACTGAATCTTCAGAAAATACTCCTGAAAAATTGGCCCAAGAAAATTTTCCGACTGTTAGCACGGAAACTTCTGCTATGGTACCACCAGAAGTTGTTATTTCTACGACCGTCGAGGTGGAGCCAGCTAAAGATTTTCCTGAAAATAAACCTGAGTTAATGAAAGACAATGCTGCAAAACCACAGGTGCCTGAAGTGAAGCCTGAAATGAGTGCTGATTCAACTGAAACTGCAACTGACACAATTAAAACCACATCTGAAATTAAAACCGATTTTCTTTCAGACAAAACTGAAAGTAGACCGGAAGCAGTTGAAGCTCCCGAAACCACGACAAAAACCATCGACAGTCCTAGTGACCCGGCTCAACATATGATGATCGTTGAAGGGGCTACATCTACTGCTACACAAGTCAATGCACAAAAGCCTGGCGATAGTTCTGATGTTTCTACGCTGGTAACAGCGAATGGCGATAAGATGCCCGAAAACGCCGAGTTCGATGGTTTGAACGAGAAAATTGAGATGCTGACCACACCAGCAAGCAAACCACTAGCAGTCGAAGCTTCCGCTGCTGAGACTGTTGATGTAAAAAAAGACTCCGAAATGTCCGAGGTCAAAGTGACCGACGATTTACCCGCTGGACCTCAAAGCAGTGACGCGGTACAGGATATGAAAGAATCTAGCAAGCCTTTGGCCAAGCCTGAGTTAGTTGAAACTCCGGAGCAGAAGCCTTCATCTGATGAATTGCAGAATTCTAAGCCAACTCTAGAAAAAAAACCGGCATCAAGCGAGTTAGAAAATCCTGTGCTTATCGCAACTATAGAGAAGGAGCCTTCATCAAGCAAATTAGACAATTCTGAAAATGTTCTAATTGCAGAGAAAAAGCCTTCATCGAATGAATCGGATAATCCTGTGCTGATTGCAACTCCTGAAAACATACCTCTTTCAAGTGAATCAGATAAATTTGAGCCAGTATCGACACTGGACGAGAAACCATCGTCAAGTGACAAAGATGTTTCCGACGATACAAGCCCTATGCAAGCGAATGTCGAAAAAATTTCAGTTCCGGCAGTATCCCCTGAAAAACCTGAGGAGAAACCCGTTGTTACTGAAGCCGTGAATGAACAGGACTCTACAAAGCCTACGGAACTCTTAGTGAAAATTGACGTTACTCCTGAAAAGAGCAAACCTGAAGTCCCTACGGTTACTGACTCATCTATGGCCATGCCTGCTACAGAGAAGTTAGAGACGACATCTGAAACCACAAAAGTTGATGATAAGAAGACTGCAGAGAATCCTGAAAAAATAGCTGTGGCTTCAGAAACTACAGTTGCCGCAATGAATTCGCCCGAAAAACCCCAAAGCGATTCCGCAGTGAAAAATACTGACACTCAGCCTGCAGAAGCAGTAAGTACAATTTTGTCGGATTCGTTGTCCAAGGCTCCAGCAAACCCAGAAATTCAGATGGATAAGGTTGAGACACCTGCGGTATCGGAACCACAAGTACCGAAAGAAGAAGAAGTCAAGAAAACGGTGAACAAAGTTGAAACTAAACTTCCGGAAGTAGCCACAAATCCACTAATAAAAGTTGAAGCTCCAGAAACGATGAAACCCGTAATGAAGATCGAAACAACTCCTCAAGCTACCCCGGAAAATAGCCCCATGAAAACACAGGAGGTTCGTGTTCAAGTAAATGAGACCGCAGTACGAGTAACAAAACGTCCAGTTTCGCAAGAAGATTCAAAGGTATCTGAAAATGAAAAGGAAAAAGTTAAGCCTACGAGTACTCCGGACTCGGTGATTACAACAGTTGAAGTTGTGAGCCAGCCAATTGAAGCTACAAAGGCACCGAGTGTTGAGAAGCCTGCCTCGGTCACCGAATCGCAACAAAAACCGCAGGAGAGTGATGAAAAGAATCAGGTAACTGATACCGCAACCAGTCAGGACGTGCCGAAGATTGATGAGAAAGTGAAAGATTCCGAGTTAGGATCTGTGCAGAAGAAACCGGTAGCAGATCCTTACGTCAAGCTTGGTGAAGCACAGAAACAAAAACCTGGCAATAACGCGAAACCAACGAATCTAGACAACAAAAAAGGAGAGACCGAGGATAAATGGAGTCTGATACCACAAAGCACACCGTATCCCATCCTTGAACAAACTGCAAAACCGATTATGGCAGAAGCCGCGTCGAACAACAAAAACGACGACGAATCACAACATGTTTCTGTGGCACTGGAAGCGCATCAAAGCGCCGTGAGTCTAGATGAGAGTACTCGGCAATTGGACAACGACGTCAGGATGTTTTCAACCCTCTGCAATGAGCTTTCTTTCAGCTTCTGGACCGCGACTAACAAAGGTCTGAGCACAGCCCGATCCCTGGCTCTGTCCCCATTCGGTATGACGAGCATGCTCGCCATGATGTTCCTTGGGGCCAGGGGCCCAACGTCTGGTCAGATGAACGACATCTTGAAGCTCGATGACGTGGTGACGTTCAACCCTCATCTCGTATTCCAGAACGTGACCGATAGCGTGAACCTCGCAAGAGGCCAGGGCATCGCAAACGCTGCCTTCGTCAGGGAACTCTTCGCGGACAGAACAAAGGCCGGGAGGCTTCTGCCCTTCTACAAAGAGCGAGCCCAGCAGTTCTACGATGGACACATCGAGGAGGTGAACTTCGCAGCCATCAGCGACCTCGTCAGGCGCAGAACGAATCTGCTGATCAGACGCCAGACTGGAGGACGGATCCGCGACTTTGTCAAGGGCAACGTCATGCCCCTCAGGTCACCGCTCGCTGCCCTCTCTGCCAACGTCTTCCAGACCGACTGTACTGGCGCCAGTTCCGAAGGCAGAGATGGCGAAATGTACTTTGCAGTTCTGCCTGCGGTGAGACAGAGGAAGCTCATTCCGGTACCCGCGACAGTCTGGAGGTCCGGAGTACTCGCTGGATACGAACCGGGACTTGATGCTACCGTCGTGTCCATCGGTGGTGTCAGCGACTTGGTCTCCACAATCTTCCTTCTGCCTGGCCAACAGGGTCTCGCCGCACCCGGCGACAGTCTTGATCACCTCGAGCGAAGACTTATTGAAGGGGCTTTCACAAAGGGGACGTGGAACAGACTACTCAAGGTCCTCATACCTAGGATGGGTCTTGAGGTTCAGGTTCCGAAGTTTAGTCACCGTTCCATCGTCAACGCCACGGCTGCCCTCAAACGCATGGGGCTCGACGAACTTTTCTCCACAAACGCTGACCTTAAAGGCATTAATGGAGTTGGGAACGATCTCCATCTTGCTGATATGCTTCAAGTAAGGGTTTGCTGTTATGTTCAAAGGCTAGTTTTACCTATTAGGAGCTCGCAGTTTAATGGGATTCCAGAGATTGCACACACTTAGAATATGTTTTACGAGATTCGTAAAAGGGTAAAAAAAATTATAGAGTATATGCAGTATGCACCATTTGTGACGTTCTTTATAAAATTTTATATAACCCTTGATTTTTAAGCTCTTAGATTACTCGATTCATGACTAAAAACCGACTTTCAGGAGGTTTTGACGAGAATCCCGTAATACTTAAGGTACACTTATTTATTCGAAAACGATTGTTTGCCCAGATCAAATCACGTCTGTATCATTAGTGGCTAAACCTCAAATTAGACCTTATAAATATGGCCGCAACTGGTACTTGGGTGAAGAAAAACCGGTACATCTACACTCTGTCATGAATAATAAATCGAATCTGAAAGAAATTCTGATTCTGTCAAAGTAATTCATGAACTGATTTGAGGATCTTAATGTACTGTGTAGGAGATCAAAAATATTTACACCCGGTATTTTTATAAGATTACACTTCTGCAATCCTGAATATATTGAGATCGTTCATTAAGTAATCGCACCTAATTCCTCCCGCAGATCAATTTGTTCAGCACCTGCGGTGACGAGGCAATAAACGGTGGTCGTCATCACATTGAAATATACCCAGCCGGTCCGTTGCGAGGAGCTCGCGTCGTGAAAAACAACACCGAAAGCAGGCCAGAGGATCATGAAGTCGAGTTAAATCCAAGCGAGGATGAAGCCGAGCATGAAACGCGATCCAGGAGAAGCGTAAGCGTGGCGGAATACGTCCAGGAATTCCACAACATGGAGAAGAGGTCGGTGTCTCAGTCGAACGAGGAAGAATTGCTAGCAGGCAACGAGAACTCCGAGGAAAGGTCGGAACGTGCCTCGAGTAAACTGAGAGAGCCACTAGGAAGCAAAGCGAAACAATCTAGCAGACCACTGCTCAAATTGGACAGACCGTTCTTGTACTTTGTGAGACATAATCCAACGGGGATGATCCTTCACATGGGACGCTTCAATCCACGCCTAATGCCCTAGGAATGGAGAAATGTTTCACACGGTTTGCAGTGAGGAACGTACAGTTTAAATTGTAGTACGTTCACCGTCGTTATTTTATATTGTGGATATATATAGTATAAAAAGGACACGGACGGACAGACGGACGGAATGATCCTAGATTCGAGGTCTGCCCGAACGAAGGCAATTAAACCGATGCTCATACTCGGGGCTCGATTTTTGCAACGTGAGAACTTGCAGACAGGACGAATAATAATTTGTAAATATATATAAAATTATTATATATTGTATGCAGATAATCGACTCGCTCAAGAGTTTGCAGGTTATGGTACTACTAGTTGTATTTATTCATTGACGTAGAACTAGGATGGGATATCGTTTTTTTATAATTATAATTCATAGCAAATTTAACGATAATTGAACGTTTCCCCCCAGTTCCGTGTCGATACATACGCACGTCTCAGACAAGATCAAAACCTAAATCTTAATCACGGTCCAAACTACGAAACAATTTTATATGATACGACTGTAATTAACTGTTCCATTTTTCGTGTTTTTTATTTATTTTATTTTTTTTTTTCTATTTCTTGTGTTGTGTTTATTTACAAATGAGCAATCCTATCGAATTCATATCGCACTAAACGACAAGGGTGATAGTTGAAAATTTTTTGTATTTCTTTTTGTGCTTGGGCTCTGATTGACATTTTTATACATACGTACATTATATATACATATAGTATAAAATATAAATATACATTCTATGACTAACAAAGAAGAATAAAATGATAATAAATACCTATAGTATAAACTTGAAGCATACTTATTATCGATAATTAGTATACGCACTTACATTATAGCCTACTTATACATACATGTATTTAACCGCAAAGTATTAACATGAATGCAGATGATCACGCGCTGTGTATTTGTATATTGCAATTTTGATACGATTATGCAGTGCACATATAATCAACTATACTCGCACGACTTTGAAATTCAAGTACCTACTCAATACGCAGGCGAATTACGTTTTTATTCGAAACACAGTGTTACTTGGAAATTGAAAAATGAAAAAAATGCACGAAATTGCGATGCCGCTGCTCGTAACATTACTTTACGCTACAGCAGCGGACTCTGTTTTCCTTCCTTCCTACTCGCTATTTGTATTATCTTTTTACACCACCGCATCGCCGATAAACACGATGATACGGAATCGCGTGAAACTCGGTCAGATAAATGTAACAAGTAAAATAAAATCGTGTACCAAAATATTACCCGTATACAACGGTCTATGTGAAGTGGTAATGATAATGAAATTGATAATAATCACAATAAACACTTTCTCAGATCGATCTCATGACATCAATAAACTTAATATCCCTGTCAACGACGCACCCATTCGGTCATGAAATATCAACTAATGAATTTAAGCATGTGTAATACCTATAAATAACCAGATATAGATTTAGTCGCAGTGTAATCACGATGCAATTGGTGTAAAACCAGTGCCGAATAACAGCCATGAAAATTGGAGGGCAAAATAAGTACGAGTAATAATAACGATAGCATCGAGTAAGTGCAATTTCATTAAGCAGATCAGCCGCTCAATTATCACCTGCAGACATTGTTTTTAAAAATATATTTATCCGACGCTACCGCGTGCAAAGGGTGGATAAACCGTTTGGGGGGGAGGTGGGGGGGGGGGGGGGGGTGTGCAAAAATTGATCGACCAAACCGTCTTAATAAACAGGCTTATATTGAAGACTTTGTTAATCATTACTCCAATTATTATCATCGTCGTTTCACGTGTTTTGGTCGTATTATCTACAACGTCGGACTGCCATTAAATTTCGAACAATTCAGTCAAAGATTGATATTTTATACTTTTCCATCTAAGATCTATTAAATAAAAAAAAAAAAAAAATACAATAAAACTTTGTTTCAAAATTCTGAAGTGTACCGAACCATGAACTCAACATGATTTAGCAAATTTTGACACACAATAATTGAAGTGACGTTGCCACGAAGCAAAAAACAATCAAAGTTTGTAAACCACGAGGAGAATTTGTCAGTTTATCACATCGAACAATGATTTACGTTAAATTTTTTTTTTGTTTTTTTTTTTTTTTTTTCAAATTTCAAGCAAACAAATTTAATTTTTAACATTACGCAACATTGCAATCACACTTAAGCGCGATAAGATTCCGTGATTGAACGGAACGGTTGAAGAGACGTTGACAAAAAAATGTTCATATTATGCAATTTGTCACAGCGTCGGAGAAAAAAAGAAAAAATTAACATACGTACAATAACGGTAAGACAGCGGATTATAGTAAGTGACAAACACGCGCATTGGAATAGCCGCCGGGAGCTGATAGCGACGTTTCTGGTGCGATGGGTAAATGTGCTGGAGGGGGGTTGGAGGGGGGGAGGGGGCGGTGAGGGGCGGAGGGAGAGGGGGGTGGGGGGAGGCTCTTATCGCGTTGAATATCGCACTTGTGTTCCGCACGCCGGCTAGTATCGGTTAAACAGGTGACAGAAGTGCCTAATAGCCAACCACGTTTGGTGCTATTTAGTTTCATCAGACTTTAGTGTACGTGCGCAGATGCGTGTATCCTACCTGCGATTTTCACGATTTTCACCCTCTCCTTCACATCGTATACCCACTCGCAGTGATAAACGAGATGTGAACCAAGGCACGAGACCGCTCTAATCCAACTGGTAATATCAACAGGGACGCGGTGCGGATGCGGTAATTATTTTCATATATTTTAACGAGAAATGTGTTGCAAAATTACACCTGGCGAGGTTCACAAATCCAGCTACAACGCGCTACTAGCCAGGATCGACAACATTCCGGATTATTGCATCCGAGTAAGGAAGAGAAAAGGCGTACGTGTAAGTAATGCCCGCTTGTATGTTCTCTAATATTTGCAGACATTTTGTGCGCAAAATATTTAGACATTTTTCCATGTGTGCGCGCGCGGTCATATCTTCAGATGTATCTTTCGCTTGCTCACTTCATTTAACTCGCACAGGTCTGTTACCTAAATAATGCGAAGCCTTATATTTTATCTATATACCTATAATGCCTAATTAAGAGCCGTCTTATACGACGTACGATGATTATTTTTACTGCTACTGATTGTGAGATGACGAAAAGAGTTGTTTAAATTCTCGTTTTTTTTTTTCTCTTCTCTTTGACGCATTTCCATTTTCTTCTTTTCTCTTTTTAATCCCTGTCATACAGACTCGCTTTTGCGCCAACTTTACGGCTTGTGATTATAGACGTTCCTTATTCGCGGGCTACGCCATGAAATATACGAGAGAACGAAAAATAATTATTATACGTAGAAGGAAACAAATGTGATGAACTTTTAGAAAATTCCCCAAGTTTCCACATAAGGACAAGTTGGAACTGTGCTATCCATAGATTATGGCATCTTCTCAGAGCACGTATCAGATTCTGTTCGATGCTGATTTGGAAACATTTTCGTGACTTCGTTAAGCCGCACGGAACGGTAGAGATAAGATTAATTTTTATCTTCATAAATGGTTACGATAAACATTTTCGGACACGAAGAGTTCGTGTAATAATAAAAATAATAATAATAAGAAAAAGAAGAAGAAAAGGAACAAAAACAACAACAACAAAACAAATCAACAATGATGATATCGGTATTGATACAATCAGCTCACAGATATAACTCGTTGACGCTGACGGCAAACACGAGCTTCTTTCTAAAAATCTCGGTGCATTCCTTATACCTGTATGTTTGACAAATCAAGGAAATCCAGATGCGATCAAAGTTTAATTACTGTCTGGAGAAATTATGTTTTTTTTTTTAATACCGATGAAGAGGATAAATCCATGATGTGCAGAAAAAAAGTCGCAAAAACCGTGAAACACGTTCTAATTTCTTGTCGATAAGTTCTGTAATTAATGACTTACCCAGAAATTAGAGAAATGTAATGTTACCCGAGAGAACTTTCTTTTCGTTGGACTCCGAATCGTTCGTTGGTCCGAATAAGTATACATATTGTAATTTACCCAGTATTCGATTTTAGAGGAATAAAGCTGATGCTTACATAATAATTCCGACGATGGTTACAAAATTTGAACGCCGTTCAAAAGCAACGTTAAATGTGTAATGAGAAGAAGAAAAAAAAAAAAAAACCGTTTCCCCGGATTTCATCCGTTTGTATGAAATAACGGAGGCAACCTTCTACCGCAAAATCGGTAGGAATAAAATTACCCCTTTCACGATATTCTTGCAAATTTTTCACGCTAAAATATTTAATCACGAAAATAATCGACTAATCGCAAAATCGAAGTTTGTGTTTTAGATTATGTATCTGTGAGTACGGCGTCCAAATTTTAAATCAATCGCTTACGACGTAGTTATCTCACATCTAAAGATAATAAAGTTTTCTTGAATATAAAAAAAAAAAAATGTAATAATTTTTTTTATTATCAAATATCCATTTTTGTGGCTTTTTTCGGTGCATATTTTCTGCGAACGAAATTAAGTTACCTGCGAGAGTGAAGCGGCCTAATCAAACTTGATAAAAGAAAAAAAAAAAACAAATTAAAAACAACAGTTAGAAATTTTAGCGACGTTTTCCGCGATATAAGCACGCGCGCCTTCGCGTTAAATAACTATCGTCTTCGTCCCTGAATATAATGCGATTTGCATGCCAAGGTCAGGGTAATCGCCGTCTCTTCCGCGACTCCATTGACAACGACTTTCATTCATTGTAATCTCTGATACGGTATCGATGCGAGCGCTTTTGGAGGGGGGAATAAGAGCAGCGGGTGCGCGGCGCCGCATGGATTAGAAACGGTGACGAACGGATTCCGCGTGATTATGCACTCGTGAATTAGCGAGGCGGGCTTATTATCGAGGGAAGAAAGGCCAAGCGAAAATTGAAAAACGGCTCGATCATGCGCGGGGGATATTCTGGGTGAGAAGATACGCGTTTAAAATAATAAAAACTAAACATGAGGTGCATGTGTGCTTTGGTGTGAATGCAGAATAAAAGCGCTGACGTGAAAACGTCCTTACCGTGAATTATATCAGTTGCCAAGACTCAGATCCACCGAGAAGATAACAAGAGAGATTATTTCTTTTATTGCCGCGGTCCGCAATTCCATTTATTAGATGTGCAAACACAGGTAAACCGTGTGTATCGGGCAGAACAAGAGGGCTGAAAAATTCTTGCGAATAATGCGCGAAGAGATGTCAAAAATTACTTGCCATGCACAGTGAAGGTATTCGCATATTTTTCAAATTCCCTCGCAGACGTAATTCGTCCAATCTTAAGACAGCCCGTTAATTTTCACTTACAGACAAGATAAAATAACCTCGATCGATTATAATAATTTCTCAATTCATTTCTTTGTACCGTTTCAGAGAGAAGAATATTGATCACTAAACCCAGGCTCTGCAAGAATGCTCCTGTACTGGCTGCTAGTGGTAAGTTTTACTGGAATAAGTAGACGAATAATAAAATACGACTAGGTGAAAAACAGTGCGAAAGATTAGTTACAAGTGCATTACAAGTATATTTCACAATTCACGTATAAACGTTCAATCAATCATTTAACCGACCAGTATTAAGGATGTAGTCATGCTGACTGTTATATCTCTACACACGAGTTGCCTGATATATTACAATAATAATAAAAATAATAATAATAACAACAGCAATAACTAACGCTGAGAAGGGAACCATAAAAATAAAACACATCGCTGTTACCATGTTATTGTTCTTAGTAACGTCTTAATCACTTTTCTTTTTCCATATATTTATTTTTTTCCCCTCTCTCTCCCCCCCCCCCCCTCTCGCTCTCTCTCTCTCTCTCTCTCTCTCTCTCTCTCTCTCTCTCTCTCTCTCTTTGTGAAGTATACTGCAGGGGGCTCAATTATTATCGCGAAATAAACTTCGCTAATCTGTACATACGTCGTGGATATATATATTTATACAGACCGATATATGTATAGAATGTACTGGGTATAGAACAATTCTATGTATTTTATCGTCGGTATTTTTACTACAATATAGACAAGTAGGTACATGTACAATATGACGCGGCCTCTTGTAGGTCGGCACGTAGAATAATCTATCGTTCGAAACGTTCACGCATGCGGATAAAGGCGGGGCTGATTGACGACGTCGAGGTTTCGGTTTTAAAAAAATTCTGTCACTATTATTCGATCCGAAGTGGATGTCCCAATTTCGGTGAACTTAACGGTAGGTGATCGTTGCAATTGTTATGTGAATCTTTCACTACAAATCATATTAGATACATTCGAAACGCGATAGTTTTTATATCAATTTACGTGAATTGCGTATTGGTGCTTTGAAATTTGTCGCTGAAATATTCCGACGATATGAGGAATTAATTAATGCAAATATTCCAATGCCTGATCTCCCAGAAACGTGACCCGCAAACAATTTTCAATTCACTATAATTAGTATACGTATAGTGTTTATATAACAAAAACATTCTTGCAAGTGCTCAATCATTCGTTATATCGTATTATATTTGTAAAGTCTGATCAAATGAACTGTGGAAGTCGAAGAAAATTGCAGAACAAAGTTTTAAAAGCTGTGACTCATATGAGTCGAGCTTAATTTGATAACGGATTATCTCCTTAGCATGAAAAAATCAAGAAGCCGACAACCTTCAGCTATAAAACCCCAGTGATTAATAACGTCGCCAATTATATTAATGCATAATTTTTGCACAGTAGAAACGTGTCGTATATTCTTCAAAATTTTAAAAACTCACGCCTAATTTACCCGTCAACGAATTCACTAAGAATTAACGAAAGTAAATCTTATCCTTAGGTTCTGATTCGACCTCAAGAATTTAATTTGCAAAATTGTTATGGGATATAATTCATAAGCTTATGTACTTTTTCAAAACAATATATTAACGTTGCCAAGAATTCACGTCAAGTGATTCGTGACGGATTCATTCTGGCAAAATTAATCCAATTTTTCTAAACTTACAATTAACAACCGAATTCCTTACATTTAAATTCTCAGTTTAAAATTTTTTCTATCCGCGATCAAAGGGAGACGAGGTTTTTTTCTATAAGACTCAACGTTATTGCTCGGTGCTAAACTAAGAGGAAATTGGGGCAGCCGTCTTGCATCGGAAACTTTGCCAACTAAACAAACATAATGCGCGTTAGGCAGAAGGATAAAAAACGAACAATTGCTCATGGTTTGAAAATAATTTTCGAAGAAATCGCTTTCGTCAACGTGGCCGCCTTTCTCCGCTTGTAAAATATCTTTGTTGATGAAAACCCAGATTACGTTTCAAAGGTTGGACAGAACTAGCGGAGCATCGAAGATCAAGAGACTCTCTATCTCTAGGGTCTCGCGCCAAGTGCAGAGTGAAATTGGTACTTTACGGAAAAAGTGAGGGTGAAAAATACCGAGCGAATAGATAAAAAGAGAGTGAATTAATTTGAGGGAGAAGAGAAGTGCGGAGGAGGCTCTAGGCGATTGAGGAAAGCATAGAATCTACAGTGAAAATTTGTGCCAGGTATAAAGAAGCGTGTAAATGCCTGCGCCTGCTTACATTATTCAACACACTTACCTCCGCGCTGAAGCAGCCATGCCACGTCGGAGACCCGTTTCGATGATGAACAGCCGACTGGAAGATGACATGAGAGTACGTTCTCCACCGTATTAACAACCCCCGTTCAATCACCTCACGTTAATATCTGTCTAAAATTTATTTTCCAACGCTTAACATACTCGTCTCGAGCGTGCCGCCCGCACGTGGAAATTTTTTTCACTTTAATGCGATTGCTTGTTAGTCGCAAAAACAATCATCGCATTTACCTTTCATATTGGCAATACAGCGAGAGAAAAAATTTGGAAATTTTTATCCCGCGTGCCTACATAATTTTGTTAAGAAAATGATATTTCTCCAAAGCTTCTGAAGTATTACAAAGAAAAAGAGACAAAAATTTTCGCTATTTTTTATTCTGAACCCGATTTCGGGATTTCGAGGGTTTCAACCGTCGTTGGTGAGGGGAAATTATATCCTCAAAGTACACGATAAGACTTGGCAGATTTAGCAAATCACTGCGCATGCGCGAGCTTTGTCGTATTTTCTCGCAGGCTGGTCACCTTAAGCTTCGGCTGTCAAACGCGACTTACGGAGATTATGTAGTACGACGAGAATTCTTTCAGGTTAAACGGATCTCAAATAGTTGATGTAGCGGTTTCGGAAAGCTTGGTAAACTTTTATTGTCAACCGACGGATGACCGATGACTGTTACGAGTCATTGTAACGATATTATTTAAATTTGCCACTTGGCGCGGGACAGTCTGACATCACATTCCCATTTCCGAGTAACTTGGCGCCCCTGTCTTGCAGACGAAAATATTTCCGCGGTACGATCTCGCTGACCAACAGAATTCGATTGTTGTACGCATGCGCAGTCGATCGATCAGCCTGCTAAGTTTCACCGTGTTCTTTCCGCATGCGTGTATCCTAGAAAATTTCACAAAATCGGAAAATTTTCATCCCTTTAATTTGAAACCTTTCGTATCTTGTTAGAATGATTAAGTCCAAAAACATTGTGAAAAATTTTTCCACGCAGTGTTCGCAGATTGAAGAGCTGAATTAATCGCAACACTAATCGATCGATGAATAGATAAAACAGCGTTACCTCACCGTTAACTAAAGATGTATCTATAAAGACTGCTAGCACTGAGTTGTTTTTCGTAATCGTTTGTCTAATCTGGGCGGGTTTTGGGCTAATTCTACTGCCCTGTAAGGTAAGTGTCCCAGTTATTTACCCGGTCCCAATTATTGACCATTTTTGGTTGTATATGGTTGATCCTTCGCTCTAAAATTACCAAAAAATCAATCTGTAGTGTCTAACCCTGAAGCAATTCGTTTTGATCAGGGAGAAATTCGCACTTTGTGGCGTAAAATTATAATTTTGGAAAATAAAAGGGTCAATAATTGCGTTTAAACGTGTCAATAACTGGTATACTTACCTTACTTATCGACTCGTCTTACGGGATCCCAATGTAAAATCGAGTTAGGACAATAGAACGCTGCAATTTTTGCCTCCGTCTTTCAGCCCCCTTACCCTCACCGTAAAATCCACAACCCCGTCAGTCACATATTTTTCCACTCCATATTTTGGCCTAAGTTATGTTACTCCGGGGGTTTTTGGGGTCGCTTATGACGAATCTGAGGTCGGAATTTGATAATTTCCAAATAAAAGATAGCGGATCCAATATGGCGGATGTAAAATCAAAAAAAAAACTATCGAAATTCGATGATTTTTACCGAAACTTTTTGCTCGGGGGTTCACAAAGTCATGCGACGTAACCGAGATAGTTTAAAGGTGTAAATAAGCTGTGATAAGGCTAAACCATGAAAATTTTTGAGGCTGAACGCTGAGCATTCCACTGTGACTGAAAGGGATAAGGCTAGCAGTCTTTATTTAAGAATCTCAGGGCTGATGGAAGTTACCCGCCTCGTATAATTACCCTAGATTCTTCTTATTGCTAACTTCATTTTTTATAGACCTAGCTTCTGCTTATTCAAGAATTTCGACACCACGAACCTTACGTGCCTGCGGTTAATTCAGCTAGTCAATAAATCATATCAACAATATCATTAGGTGCGATTTCATAATTGGAGCACCGCATACGCGTAGGCGACTTGAGCATGTAGTAGTCTGTTGTTCGTTAGTCGTTGTAGCACAAACGCACTGATCTGCTTCCATGTAAATAATATGTAGTTTTTGGCGAACGGTTATAAAGTTCGATTGGAAATCGGAGTTGAATTGTGGATGTACGTGCAGGTAGACCTCACCGCATTTGTCCATGCTTAGTAAGCACCGCAATAATTCGATAAAGTTATGCATAGTCAACAGAAAGACAAAATTGTTTTTTGCTCATGGAAGACTCAGAAATTTATACAGCCATTTATTTTTCTAACTGTAATCTGAGTGAAGGTGCAGAACGTACACGAGGACTCGAATCGTGATCTGGTTGTTTCGAAAGAATCACTCCTCTCGATTCACGTCGCACATATCTTACACGTCACACCTCTTGGTCATCCCGTCCTTCGCCCTAGAATGCAAGATTGCAAGAAGGATCGAAAGACAAAATCGTGACTTTTGTGTGGAAAATTACACAATACTAAATTGCGGGATTCATTGTGTGCCCATAGATGAAAGTAACTGATGGTGTAATGATCCTGATCCTCAACAATATCTCATTATTATTTTGAACGGTTTGTTCATACAGAAGATATTATATATTAAACGCGTCGTCAAGTGTGTGTGTATTAGAGTGGTCCTTAATATGGTTGCGATCAATTTTAGTTGCTCTCATCGGCAAAATGTTTCGAAATATACATATATTTTTTTTTTAATTCAGCGAATTCCCCAAACTCCTATATCAATTCTAAATTCTGCCCAAAAAACTTGGACTTTTTTTCGTATCTATGTCTTGTTTAAAGATATTTGTGGTAAATTTCTTATCCGTATAGCCGTAGAGATTCGATTAAAATTTTAGCGATTATAGAAAAAGTATTAGCCGCGAAGTGTGAAAAAAATTTGAGGTTTAAATGGAAAAATTCTAGGGTTTCAAAGTAAAGTTTTGTTTCCAAAAACCTGTTAGATTTCCAACGAATGGCTGTAGGTAAGAAATATACCATGTATAAAATTTTTTGACTTGACAAGTTCAAGGGCTTCGCAGTGGCAGGATTAAATTAGGGACCTTCAGTTTTAGCAAAATTAAAATATTCTATAAAAAATTATTCCGAGAACGGCCATATTAAGGACCGTCCTAGTGTGTATATTTTCAGAAACATTAAAAATGCGAGGATCAGAAGCTACGTTGGCATCCCGTGAAGGATTATACCAGCCAAGACAGATGGACGACAGTATCATCCCGTATGACCTCAAAGTACGTCAAAAGAAAAAAAAAAAAAGACATAAGAACGACCTCGTAGTTGCTGAAGCTGAAATAGCAAAAAAAGGCAAATCTTAACTTTTTGTCTCGAATTCAAAGGTTTAAAAAAAAAAGAGATAGAGAAAGAGATGGAACCCACAGCTTGTTTTTCTGAACTTGCAATTGTCACGCACTTGATGATTACTTTATGAATTGTGCGCTCGCACCTGTTGATCAGCTTTTTGCAAGCTCAGTGTAACACGCTTAATGTATACTGCTGGAAGCTTGGCAAATACATGTATGCATGTGAAAATCAAGTACACAAGAACGAAAGAGTCCCGTGTGTGTATAACCGTTCTAACGAAGCGTTTCAACAAATTGTTACCTGCATAAAACGTACACGCAAATAACGCTCGCTTATCTAATCAGAACGATATTCCGAAAAATGTGGAAGGTTGTCGCTACAAAAGTTTCACCTCTACTCTGGTTTGTCATTCCTCAACTTTTATCCCGTGTTATGATACCTTGCCTAGCCTTGCCTGCACTTATTGACTCAATGCAAATATTTATGTATCACAACGGGTGTGTATTTACATGCATACTATCCTTGCAATAATTTATTTTCATCGGTTCACCGCTCTCACGGCTTACTCATTACGGAACGACGATATTCCCAATCGGTATAAGCTGGTCTGCCTGCACGTCTGCATCTCTGAAATGCGACACTTTCGTCGACATTCGGTGTATTATTGGTGTCAGTGTAATATTCAGACGTAACTTTTGTGTCACCGTTGAGATGGAATTCTTCTCCTCTCTTTATTTCTTTCCTTTTCTTTTGCGAAAAACACACGCGAACTGCTGACATTCGGTAACAATAACTTGGCGTAAGTCTCTCGATGATGCGCCTGCGGTAGAATGCATAAAAATTCATTTGTTCAATGTAATGTATAGAACATGTAGCATGGACAGCACATTCTGATTTGGCAGTTTCGTTGTTCTCTTCTACGTATGTACAATGCACTGATTTTCGGAACGTTTTGCACGAAGCCGATCAGCTGGGATTTTATTTTTTTTTTTTGGAATTTATGATGCAGGTGAGCCTCGAGAAATTTCGTGAAACTCACCGCAAATAGGCAACCGCAGATACATTTTGTATTCCTGCGTATTCAAAATGTACTTACGATTGCCTACTTTCTGGCGGTGAGTGTCGAATTTTACAAAAGACCCCGGTTATGTAATTGTTTCCAGGTTAAAAATTCGTGCTAAATTTTATAAAAAAAAAATACGTATTGTATTTCCGTTCCTTGTGTCAAATTTTTTCACATTATGTGCAGGCTTGAAAAGTACTCTATATTTATTGACAAATTCTAAATTTCAGAAATATCGATCACTGAAGTATTTTTAAAGAAATTCACATTTACGAAATTGAAAATTTCTCAAACAAATCCCTCTCGAATTCTATAAAATTCGATCCAACGTTACTGCGACTGCAGGAACTAACGACATGTTACAAATTATTGATAAGAAAATCTTGTTAAAATTTTCCATTTTGTACAACTCGATGAATGTCACTGCACAGTAGTAAGGCCCCTTTCGAATGACACTTCGACATTACGAGGCCCATCGACATACAAAATCAAAACAATATATTGGTAACGTGACTGATCAGGCTGAAGTTAAATGTACCGTGCCCCGTATCAGTAATCACGCAATTACCTGTTTCGCAAAGTTGTGCAACAGCCCAAGCTTGTGAAAAATCTAGGCGTTGCGTTGCCTATCACCTGCCATCGCTTATTCCGTAATTAACAATTAACAAAAATGAAATTGAAGGAGGCCGACTGCTCGGGTCGAGCTCTGGCTACTCTCGTCGTCGCCTGGGTCGGTGCAGCCTTGGTAGCCTCGGTGCTCCTTAAATGGACACACATGTGGGTGGCCCTCGCTGTTCTGACCCTGCTTTTCCTCGCCGCTTGCGGCTATGCAGCTTGCGACGCCCGAAGGACCCACGAACGGGCCTTGGCAAGGGAGGAACAACGGCAACTCGAACGACGCCGCCGGAGGGAACAGCAACTGGAGTCCGTCGGCGGGGGGATCGACAATTATCCAGAGGTAGGTGCGATACGCCGAGACATCGACGTATCCAGACATTTTTTATCGCATCTGCGTGAAAAGTGGGGCTTTGCGTGGCAGTTTAGCGGGATGTAATTGTAGGCAATTGCATCTCAGTGTTGCAAAGATAGGTTCGCGCATGCGCAGTTTACGATTGGTTCACTTTCGTTCCTAGGAAGATCGCTTTTGTCCTTAGGGAGAAGAAATTGAACACTCGCGTGCCGTAAAACTACAACGCAAAACTACATCACTTTTAATTCACTCGTTAGAAAGACTGTAGTAATATTCTATTGTCATCTCAAGGGTGGTGGTCACTCTTTCCGTATAAGTGGCAGCTATTCAAAGTTGACTTAAGAATTGAGTACGAAAGACTGACCACCCCTCAAAGACTTTATACCAAAAACATTTATCGTTCGTCGCCACTGCAAAATCTTTGACTCACTGACCAAAGGTTTTACATACTTCGCACCCCGGCGACAAGGGTGGAACAACTAAAAAATTGGGATATATCAGTAGGAGCAAATAACTGTGAGTGACGGATAATTTTTCAACTACAGAAATGTCACTTTTCAAGCTTATAGGTTCGACGTTTGCAAATTCAAATATGGTCTCAACTCAAAAATGCCAATTTTTGAGTTGTGTCACTCTTGTCGCCGGGGTGCGACTTGTTTTTAATACTGTACACCTATATCATGGTTGAATTAATAACAGAAACGTATACTTTACAGAAAATTTTGAGCGAAACTTTTTAATAATTAATTGTATAAAATCCAAGTTTTTAAACGGTCAAAGCTGATCAAACATTTCCGTGCCATTTGTGGCCAGCCTTCATTCGTGTGCAAGTGATGTGGACATGAATGGATCAATGAATAGCCAGCCGCGGGACTAATTAGGTCTCAAAAACGCTACGACTACTCTACATTCATTTTCTCTGCTGCGGTCGATTTATCGTTTATTTGTCCGATATAATGCAGTAAATACACATCAATTTCAAAGTTAAATGTGATATGATCAATTTTGTCAAAAGTAGTACAATTGATTATGTTGTTTGAAATATAAATTATAAGTTTTTCATTAATTCTGTGGACAAATTTAAAAGACGCGTTTGTGTTTCTATCTTTCATTTGCACTATAGATAGTTAAACCGTATCTCACGATTCCACGACATTGTGTTATCAAAGATTATATTTATACTAAGTTTTTTCTCCAAAGATCGTATACATACAAAAGTAGACGAAAAAAAAAAACCCGAATCATCGAGACAAAACAATGTCTTTGAACTTGACAAGTTAAAGTCATTATAATTAACAATTTGGAGCAGCTTTAACCGAGATGATATTTCAGAAGTTTATTTGAGTACACATCCCTCTGGTTAAGAATGAAAGTTCAGTCTGTGACATTAGTTTGCTTTTCTTTTTCCGCCTTTTCTTTTGTTGTAGCATCCACGAAATACTTACTTCTGTTTGCTCAACTTATGATTGCACAAGTCTGCATCAATAAAGTCAATGGAAAATGTTTCAAATTTCTAAATATACTTATTACAACCATTCTCGTTAGCAGATATTTTATAGCTTCCAATACTAATTTTATTGGCGCATGAACGGGTTAAATGGGTGATCGGGTACATATCCCCTACTTATTTTTGTTCTTGCAAATGCAATTAATTGCATTCAAATACCTGTGAGCAATAGTTTTCTAATTATAAATAGCTTATAACTTTCAACCTCTATAATTTTTGACCATTCTAAACCCGACTCAATCGGACAGAATGCATTTTTCATTAGTAGCCATGAGAATTATCTTCCAATTCGTTTCATTCGAATATCTCAACATACGAAACTGCAAAACTACCACTGGAGATACCCAATTTTGGGGATTGATTTCATCGGCTTAAACCATTTATGCGCCAATAAAAAAAAGACGTGTCACTTAGATTTCGATGAAGAATAATATATCCTAAAATGAACAAAATCTGCACGGGACACCTCGAGACCTTTCCTTGTCAGTCCGTCCATTTATCCGAATTACCCGGATACTCGAACGATTCGGATACTCGAATTATCCAGTTTTGAAGTTTCATATCTGACGAATCGAAGTAATTCATCGGATATCCGAATATCCGAATAACTCGGATCCACGATTAAGCACTACCTCCTACGGACATATCAAATAATCATTTTCTCGGAATTGGAATATTTTATTTCATTGTGTCCCGAGAAGAAATGGCGAAACTTAGCAGGCTCAGTGACTGCGCATGTGTAAAATAATTGAACTCTATCGGTCGGCAAGATGAAGGATCGTACAGTATCAATATTTCCTTCGCAAGGCAGGGGTACCACCAGATACTCGAAATGGAGAATGAGATGTTAAATTTCTCCAAAGATGTCAAAATAATGCCGTTACGTTGACTCGCAGCAGTCATCAGTCAGTTGAAAATAAATGTTTCCTCAGCCATCCCGAATCGCTAGAACAACTATTTGAGATTTATATAGCTTAAAAATTTTGCATAGGTTAAATAACTTTCACAAGTCTCGTTTGACAGCTGTGGCTTAAGGTGGCAGACCTGCATGAAAATTTTCCAAAGCTCACACATGCGCAGTCGGAGGCTCGACCTGCTTAGATTTAAATGTTTTCCTCTCGCCTCTCGATACAATATCCCGACATTTCCTGAGATGACTCGGCTCCAAAAGCCCGCTGGCGGGAAGTTACGGAGAGACTACCGCATACGAACTCGAAGAGCATACCCACCACCGGAGCATCTCTACCACCATTTAATATCTCTCGATCATTATTTGTCACAGATAATAAACCCGCCGGAATACCAAACGTACTGGGTATCGGACCTGCCACCCTCGTACAACATGGCGGTGAATACGACGGGCAGCGTCGGCGGAGCAACAACGGGACCGGAAGTTGATACCGAGGCGCAGTCGATCACAGCACCGAGGCTGTCGAACCCGCCGCCATACGCTGTCGCGATACAGGCAGAGCCGCTGCTTCTGCCGATCCAAAATGCACTCCAGAGCGGGATGTGCGGGGGGGGAATCCAGCCATCGGTACACGGGGGGTCCCAAAATTCGGGCCCCCAAACGGCACAGGAAGGCGGGCAGACCAGCTCACACAGCGGGAATTCCGGCCTCCAAAACAACCAAAGCATGAATACGGCCCCCCGGTTTCTGGCGCCTCCACCCCCGGTCGTCGGGGACGAAGACAAGGTCGGCGAGGGGCCCGAGAATGGGCAGAACACGGGCAGCGTAGCTCAGACACGAACCCAGTATCTGGCGTCCATCATAAACTCAACCTTCGGCAGGACCAGGAGGGTCAACAACGGAGACCAGAATATTTCCCTGGGAAACGGGCAGACCGAGAGCCAAAACAATCGTAACAATATTAACAATAACAACAACGTCACCGGACAACCACCCCAATACCCTGCACGGCTATCAGGTAGTTTCTCCAGTAATGTCGTTGACTCGACATAGTATTTTTCAGTAGCAAAAGACGGAAGGAGGCGCAAAAAACTTAAAGATTTTTAGTTTATTACAAATTATGTGGTGAAAGATATTTCGTTGAATTTAAAAAAAAAAATCTAACATTTTTTAGGAAACTTGAAAGACGATCGTAGTTTTTGAATAGAATTTTTCGTAGAATTTTGTGATTCTTCTTACGATCAGATGGATTTTCATGCCTCGGTTCAACTAGTATGTATTCGGAAAATCGGGGAAATATCGTGATAGGGGTCTGGCAAACTTGGAAGTCAGGGAAATTCAATATGCCAAACGAATCGCTGTGTAACAAATAGTTTTGTTTTTAGACTGATGAGACGAACAACACGTCTTCAATCGCCGTGCACAGTCGATTCCCGGGTACGGGGTTGCCGAGAAATTGAAGCAGGATTGTTTAATTGGACCTCACGAGTTTCTAAATAATATGTATAAATACTACATACCTGCAACATGGACGTCGGAAAGTGGATATTTATAGGCATTCAGTTACAAGTAAGCGGATAAATGCGACTATATGTAACTGAATTCAAGAGTCACCGAGTTCCTTCATTCGCGCAATGTTTACACTATAATCGGTATACATCTTTGCGTTAAAGTATTTTTTCAACTTGTTTAAGCCCTAAACGTAAGATATCGTATGAACGAGACTTATGTAAATAATAACTCTTGATACATATACTATAACAAAGAAGAGAGAAACAAATCCAATGTCTCGTCAAAAATATATATTCATATGTGCAATTTTTCAATCAACCATTTAGATTTTTATACACTTACCTAAGTCACCATCGATTACCTGCTGTGCCTTAAAATAAATCTCATTTACATTAAGGACGCCCCGGCAAGAAAAATTGTATTACGTCTATATTACTAGAAATTTTCAATTTATAAACTTCAAGGGAATAGCTTTATTTCAGACCTGTGGTCGTTATTGGACGAGAATACATGTAATGTTCCTTGATTCACTTTTCCCTCGTATGCCTATCTTAGCCATAACAGCTTTGATGAAAGCATAATTTCCTACGAAACTTCTATTGATTTAATAAAAACAATAATTCTATAATTAATTTCATAGAACAATGATAGTAAAATTTTCAAAATAGATCTTCTTGTGCTTAAAACCTTGTTCACATGGTTTTTACCAAATATTGCCGTTTTGAGTTAAGAAGATTATCCTGGTAACAATACGAATAAAATGAACCAACGTCTGAGAAATTTGACTAGTTTAAATTTACTCCGTATATTTGTGCAATATTTAGTTGCCCTATAACTGGTGATTGGCTACGTGCATAAAATCGATATTTATAAACTTGTTTATTGAAATCACGTGCTATTTAAGACTATAGGTAATGACAACACGCGATAGATGATTATAAATGTATCCCATTGTTTATGCTCAATTTTTTAAAACAAACATGAACTTATAATTCACTTGAGACTGGTACTGTTGTTATCATTATTGTTCTAATAACGATTCTTTAGTTTACTCAAACTTTTATTTTTTTACCAGCAATTCGAAAAAATAACGAAAAAGGTGATAATGTTATTTCCACAAAATCGATGATGTGTATTTCATTATCATATCGAAGCTTCCACAATAAACCATTACACAGTGGCTTAACGAGTATCAAATAATCTTAAATGAACTTTTCATTATAGTAGTTAGGTAAGTATTATTATATTTATTTCATCTAAGCAATATCCCTCATTTCTTCTCCTTATCTTGTTTATCCTTGTTTTGTTGCAAGGAACCGACTGCCTGACGAACTGCCTCCGACTGTGGATCGACTCCGGGTAAATTTTCAAGTACGGATTGCAAAAACGCTGGATCCGACATTACTGCTGCATAATCCTCTTCCACATCCATGGCCTCGTCCTTTCCTGTTTCAGGCTCCTCTGAAAATATTCGCATATTGAATAACATTTTCTTCTCAGTCATTCGTCACTTTGAATAACAAAATAAAACTTTAACAGTGCAAAATATTTCTCGCCGAATTCGAATGAACAAAATATGAAATGACTTGAAAAAGAACCGCGTAGTAAGCGCCCAAACAATGCAATGCTCACGTTGATCCTGCATCGACATTTGCATGGCAAAAGCAATCTGCTCCTCCTCACTCATGTGCGCGAAGTCGGGAACGTTTCCTGTAGTCGTTACAACGGCTTCTGCCGGTGAGCTTGTATCTTCGGCCCCTTCAAGGGACATGGCCAAGGCGCGTTTGAGCATCGCTTCCTCGTTAGGAGCCTCTTTGATGGTCTCTGGCTGCTTAGCAGGTGTGTCAGTCGCCTGAGCTCGCCGAGCCTCGTCCTCCTGCCTCTGTCGCTGCTCCTCCATAGATACACGAAGTGCCTGATACCAGAAAATAAGGTGGATAACGAATGAACTAAAAAAATCCATTTTTGATTGTAGCTTCTAACGCGTACCAACGCCAGTTCAGGATCTTCGTTGGGGTCCACACCAAATTCGAATGCTGCACCGCCCATCCCAGCTGCCCCCATTCCATCCTCTCCCTGGATTATTGGTGAGGATATCAAAGCGTCTGAGAGGTGGGGTCCAGGTGGAACGGTTACCAAGTGACTGCCAGTGCCGTCCTTGCCGTTCAAAGCATTTATGAACGAAGTCAAGACCTCGTTGTTGATTGTTTCTTCGCCAAAGCTTATTATGTCTACGTTCACTTTCTCTTTTTTTAAACGCTTGGCAAGCTTTACTAACTCCTTTTCATCCAACTGAATTGGACTTCCGACAAATGCGACTATTCGCATTTTATGGTTCTTTCCTTGGCGATGCTTCAGAGCCAGCTAAAATATGGTATATAAACTTGAGACCAAGAAATTGGGCTATTTTGTAAGTACAATAATTCAGTAAAATACTTTTTTTTCACAATGATTTTGTGAGAATTACTTTTGCAAATGGCTAGACTTGTGTGTTGGAATTGCGTTATATGCAAACTGCAGAAAATACTCTATTTAGGTTCTCAACTAGTGGAGCATTATCCTATTATTTTTTCATATCCATAAGATAAGAAAAAATATGGAATAAATCTATGTTTTTCAAGTGGCAAAAAACACAATCTGAAAGAATAGCTTACATGAGCAATTCTGATGCCAGTGATCAGACTCAAGTTTCCATTAGGCTGTACTTGATGAAGTTTGGATAGAATACGTCCCACATCGCTGGTCAGCGTGGCTAATACTTCAACACTAGACAAAAGCAAACCAAGAAATTTTGTAGCAAAGGCAGATAATCAATGGATGATGAGGAATAAAACAAGGATAAATATTTTTTCTGACTTGCACTTTACTTACTTAGCAAGAGTTATAAGTCCTACGTTGTTTTCAGGGTTGGATCGGGTCTTGGAATGGCATACTAAGTTGACGGCATCTTGTTGAGCCTGCAAGCGGGTCGGAAGAAAATCTCCATTTCTCATGTAGTCGCTGTTGTCGACACTGGAAAGAATATATCACCAATATTAAATATAAAATCAATAAGTCAAGTCGCAAATTTTTCGCAAACTGTGAAGTACTCTTGTATAAAAATGGAGAATGACCAGATAAAACTAAAGATGTGACAATGGGTTACAGCTGTATCGGGTTGTTGGGACATGATTCTTGAAATTTAATTAATCTAGGTTTTCATCCACTTCAAATAATGAAAATCCCTGAAAGTAGTTCAATGAATGCTAGCCAAATAAACTGCAGGAAAAGTGTGTATATCCTATTCTATTGTATTTACATATCATTTCATCTTGCTGATCGGTTGCTTTCTTACTTAATGTCACAGTTGTTTGTACAAAGTAAATAAAATTTGATTCACATCTACTCATCGCTGTTGAGATGAGATAAAAATAACGGATCAAGAAAAGTGTTGAAACCAATAGACGACTGTAAATTAGGCCAAAGTCACGCCTGGTCAAATTGTTCGTTTGAGAGAATAAGATAACCTAAAAAGGTAGATTGGTGAGGAAAAAAATGGATCAGTGGGATTTCCGAATAAATTGCAGCGCGGTTGATTGTAGGGTAAAAATTTGTAAGAATTTGCGTGAAGTCATAGAAGGGTGAATTGCAGAAGCCTTTTATATACGGCGACACGAAGCCGTTCAACTTTGCATTGTCACTCCGAAAAACACCGAACGAACAACGCGCCGCTCATCCGACTTATAAGCTCAATTTGAACATAATGCACATTTTCAAAACCGGTGTCCGACTAGTTTTCAAAGGTGTCAATCAAACCCCATCAGATATTTCGGTAGTTATCCTTAATTCGTTAATATTTGGCCGCTCACCATATCATCGTACTTTCAAGCACCATCTTGAATATACTGGTCCGTATTCCAACGTTCCCGTTGTCATACAGCGACCTGCATTACTTGCGCTAATATAAAATATAGGTATATTCAGTGATTGACACTGCTGTAGCATCCGACCTTAGAACATGTACGACTGGTAGCTACCCATGCCATCAACCTCGTGAAAACTGTGGCCGTAGTAATAAGAGAAGAAGATATGTATTCCCGGGCTACTCTGAATGTTCCGTCTCACTCACTCTGGATGTGATCGGCTGATTGTGAGAGGAAACGTATCGGCCTACCAGGTTGTAGAGCGAGAGAAACAAGTTGTATATGGCGTAAATGCTCTTACTCCATGAATCCTCATTTCATTCCTGCGCTACACTTTCCGCATACGCGAGGTTACCTCGGGTAATACATGCTTTCCTTTCTATTTCATAACCCTCGTTAACCACGCCTAACTTCAGTACGAGAATCTAGTGATAAACCGAAGGGTACTAGATAACGCCTACTCCAATCTAACTATACATCGCAAAATTCCAAATAGATTTCTGAGAGCCAAGCAGCATCAGTCGTTTCCGAGCGATCGGAGCGGAATCATGCGTTCTCAGCATCGGTTCAACATTTAGACCGCGTTGTTCAGGTTGTGTCACCTTGTTCGATCAGTGTATTTCCACCTTTCTCATCTGTGAATAATACACGAGGAGCAGCGTGTAGCCTGAATAAAAACCGAGTAACTGCAATAAAAATAACTCGCGAACGTCGAAGGTGCATTTCGTATCCGGAGTTTTCATTGTTTTGTGTGACTTCAGATTTCAGTGATGTGTATTTTGTCTCTGTGCAGCGCGTGTCAGTTTTATTATTTTTTTTTGGCTTCTTTTCGGCAAATGCGCAGTTGCATTGTTAGCACGATTATTCAGTCGGTTCAAACCATTATATGGTTCAAACAGACAGCAACAGCACAAAAAGTGAGTGTAGAATCTGTGAGTGTTATTGTGGTGTGGATTTTTAGACTATAAAAGACTAGTGAAGATCTGTATGATGTAAAAAGTGCGTCGCTTCACCAATAAACCTGAGATGCCACAAGAACTACTACGTGTAAAAGTGTGGAGCAGCCCAGATTCCAGGTAACAATACTTATTTTAATTATTGATTGATAATTCAAGGCGGTCATTTAGAGCCGAACTTTTGTTCTTGCATGACATGCGATGCATAAATATGAAAATAGACAGCAATTAATCTGAAAAGTAAAAAGCCTATTTGCTAAATTAATTCAAGTGTCGTGTTTTGTTTTTTTACAGATTTAAGCAGAGACTTCCAAGTAACTTTTCCATTTCTCGGCAACGTTGGTGAGTTTGCATGTGTTAGGTTATGGGTATTTCCCTGGGATTCCTTTGTCACGTGGCGTGGCGGTAACAATTGTTACACAAATCTTCGATTTTTTAGCTGCATGGATAGGCTCATTCACGATCGCAACGTGCTTGACTTTCAGTCGGATCATTTTTTTTTTCGCAATGCAATTAAACGTAGCTTACTTAAAGTTAGACGTTTTACACGTTGCTAAAAGTGGAATGAGCATCGCGACAGGTAACCATCGCTTACTCGGCACTCGCGAGATCGAATTGTGTTTCGTAACTTACGTTATAATCTACGTTTGAATTTACGGATGATGCCGTTTAAGTGGTGGGTTCACCTGAGGTTTGAACATATTCAATTATTCACGTTATTGTTAAATTGATAAAATTCCAAAGTCTGGCATAACGCAACGTAATCAAATTGCATTTTATATTATATATCATTTTCAATCTTTTAACAGCAACATGTATTGATCAACTGCAGGTTTAGCTCGCTTAGGAAAATGCTAATTGGCATACAGGATGTATTTAATTAATTTTACAAAAGGTTAATGTACCGATAGTCTGCCAACATTTACTAAAATAATAAATGCAATATTAGAGTTGGCGGGATACAACCGCGATACTGTATTCTGAAAAGGCAGACTACGATACAAAAACATTTTGCTCCCAACAGGTAACCAACGAAAATGTAAGTCAGTGACCACGGCGCAAATGATGAAGACTGATGTGTGTTGGAAAATATGGAGAATCGTTTAGATCGAATATAGGTATCCGGGTAGGTAGGTGGACGTTTTGGGATCCGTCGCGGGATTTATGCGTGTGTGTGTGTGTGTGTGTGAATCTCTCTTTTCCGTTGGGTGGTTTCGTTGGGAAACAGGCGAGGGTAGGAAGGTCGCGATATACCGTGATGTTACTAACTTTTGTAATCTACAGCGTCAAACGATCACAGAAATTTTTTCCCAAAAGACTCCGTATTCAACTCTCGCGACCATTTATAAGCATTTGAATATTAACGAGATTGAATTTTCCATTTCTTGTGACTCTGCAACCAGTTTTCAGTCGTTATGCAGTTCATTATTTAGTCATTACCGATCGTTATTCCATTCAATTGATCTCTGTGATCGTCTGAATGGGCAAAACGCATCTCTGGACCATCTATCGCGTTCCGTGGTACGCTAGATGGGGAGAGATGCTGAGTTCGAAGACTTCGCGTCGAAGAGGACCGCCGACCGTCACGCCACACAATAATGCATGCCCTCCAACCTCCCTCCCGATTTCAATTCGATTTGTAATCTGAGAACAACAATCCGCATAGCAATGTATCTGATTCAAAAAGATGCAGATGTGGATTGGATTTCTACAGAACTTTTGGGACAAGTCCCAGATAATACACATTTTTTTACAGTTTAATCTGTCGCGCCTCGTGGCGCGTAGATTAATCACGAGAATTGGACGCAGCCTTTTGCGCGTAAATTAATAACAGGAATCGGTCACGTTTTTTTGCGCATTGATTTTGCATACAATATATGGATTTCTCTTTTACAAACCGAACAGATTTGGACAAAAATTGACCGACACATTTTTGATTCACCCGAATTTTTTTTACGGGTTCTGTATTGAAAAAAAAAGAGATATGTATTCGAGGATTTTTGTTTTTGACGTATTTTGGAAAATAGAGGGGGTCGAAAATTTCAGAATCTGGCGATTTTCGGCTTGGAGACCCATTTTCACAAATTCCCAACTGCGGTTGTAATTGAGCTAGGAACTTCTTTTTTTTCATTCTAAAGCGAAAAGAATGAATTTTAATATAAATATTGTCTCATTAAAAATTATTCACAAATCATATTGTTACAAACAAATGAAATGTTTAAATCCATTTCTAACAATTGCCCCCAACTCGTAGCGAGTTGTTATTATAACCATCGTATTCTACATTAAATTTCCTATCAAAAACGTATTTTTAAATGATGGGCATATCATCATTACTATTGGGAAAAAATTAATTTATCTAGAGCCGCGCGTCACATCGGCGCGTGGGTTCCATTGCACGCCTCATTTCGTGCCTCGTATCGTTTTTCTCTGTAATGTAAGCGATTATTCTATATTCTTAATAAAATAATATTATTTGTTAGCAGATAAGGCTTTATAAAACATCGAACGAAAAAATGAATAAACCTCACTCATCATTTTGAAGATTTTCAAATAACAGCTGAGTGGCCCTTTTTCCCAATATCACATGGTAAAGGGCCATGTGACGGTATAGGTGGAACTTTAAAATCACTTGCTGCTAGAGCTAATCTTCAGAGGGTAAATAATCTTATTCGCACACCTGAAGAATTATTTACCTGGACGACAGAAGCCCTACCGAATCTTACGTGCCGCTAGTCAAAAAATAATGAGTATGAGGAGGAATAAAAACGATTATCATCGCGTTTCCAAAAAGCTGTAACAGTTAAACGCACTTTAAAATATCATTCTATTATTCCAATTTCTCATGAAGAATTGGCAGCAAAGCATTTCTCTTTGGCTGAAAAAACTACTATTGTAAAAATTTTTAAACCAAAAATACTACGTATACGAAGTACTTATTAACTGATATTATAATGTATTGAAATCTTAATAAATTAATTTTTGATTTGGTACCATAATATTTTTTATTTATTTATGTTTTCGTTCGATTTTTTATAAAGTCTTATTTGCCAACAAATAATATTATTTTATTAAAAATATAGAATAATCACTTATATTACAGAGAAAAATGATACGAGGCGCGAAAATGAGGCGTGCAAAGGAACCCGCGCGCCGATGTGACGCGCCGCGCTAGATAAATTGATTTTTTCCCAATAGTAATGATGATATGCCCATCATTTAAAAATACGTTTTTGATAGGAAATTTAATGTAGAATACGATGGTTATAATAACAACTTGCTACGAGTTGGGGGCAATTGTTAAAAATGAATTTAAACATTTCAATTGTTTGTAAGAATATGTATTTGTTAATAATTTTTAATGAGACAATTTTTATATTATAATTCATTCTTTTCGCTTTAAAATGAAAAAAAAGAAGTTCCTAGCTCAATTACAAGCGCAGTTGGAAATTTGTAAAAATGGCTTTCCAAGCCGAAAATCGCCAGATTCTGAAATTTTCGACTCCCTCTATTTTCCAAAATACGTCAAAAACAAAAATCCTCGAATACATATCTCTTTTTTTCGATACAGAATCCGTAAAAAAAATTCAGCTGAATCAAAAATGTGAAAGTCCCGTATAAAAGAGTTGCGTACTCTCGATGTACTGATTTTTCAGCTCTTCGGTCAATTTTTTGACGAATAATAAAGTTTTCAAGTTCAATGGTGCCTTTTCCGCGTGGACTTGATACCTTTCAATTATGAGAGAAAGCGCGGCATTTAAAAACCGGCGCTCAACGCGCAGGAACAAAAATCTCGGTAGTGTATATTGATAGTGGAAAATCTTGGCGTAAGTATTTATGAAAAGTATCTGAAATGTACAAAAATACTCGATTAACTGATCGCATTATTTTTTTTTCAGGGCAACAAACCCAATTTTTAACAAATGCACTGAGAACTATAGAATGTTCACTTGAAAAAGATATTCACTTTAATAACTCAAAGCAGAAAGAGATGTCGATTCAAAAATTGAGAATGTTTTTTTTTTCATCAATAAAATTAATAATCGAAGCAAGGAATATTAAAGCATATATCACGTTGGGCTCGACCCATTTTTTGTCAGTGTATGAACTAATGTGATTGTGCTAACTGTACCTTCGTCTGTTTCAGCTAATAAAATTTTTCCTTGTTTCAGATCATCGCTCCTTTGTTCGATCTAGCTAATCGAACGTTTATGTGTTTTAGTTAATTAAACCTTTATCTGTTTCACCTAATAAAACCTTTGTCTGTTTCAGCTAACCAAATTTTTTGTCTGTTGCAGCTAATCAAACTTTTTGTCAGTTTCAGCTAATCAAATCTTCTGTCTGTTTCAACTAATTAATTTGTCTCTTTTTTTCGTTGATTAAATTTCCACTTATCTAAGCTAAGTATATTTTTGTCTGTATCGCCATGTGTCACTAATTGTATTTTCATCCAGTCCAGGTAACTGAGTTTAATTGACTGTACTGAGAAATTAACGTTTCATTTTCTAGAATTAGGTCCGGCTTAGGGCTGGCTCAGGCTCAGTCATCTTGTTTTCACGGATACATAGATTGAGCGGTGTAGTCCAGAATCATCATAATCACAAAATGGAGTAAAATTTATTCAGCAGTAGTTTTTTTTAATGGTTTTACGGTCTTTTATTGCGATCGTTCTAGTGTCAGAGTTCTTTCTTGTCGTGTCGCTCGTAGGTCATGTTCAGTTTGTATTTAACTGTAGAATTATCTGTTGTATTTTGATGGTTCTGCTTATTCTACTCCGATTTGTTCCCATTTCTTCAAAAATTCCCGCATCATCATCCGATAGGTAAATGCCAACGACTTACAGCGATTCGTGTTTTCCGTCCGGGTTCGGTTGTTGATTGTTTTTCGTATTCACCAGGTTCCCCATTTTAGTGATTATCTCATACCTCATAAGAAAAAAGCTCGTGCGCGAGCATCCAAAGTCATTCGCCGTTCGCATATAAGATAAAAACAATCTCCCTTCATCCATAATTAAAACAACCATCTTTCATCCACAATTAAAACAGTTATCTTTCATCAATAATCGATAGTCAGCGGGTTGTAAGAACTGAAAAACTTTGAACAAACTGCGAATATACGCGAATATAAATTGATTATGTTTCACATCCTTTGCATCAAGAAAAGGTTACCAACTCTATTAACAGTAAAGCAGGTGCATGATTATTGTGTATCTATGTAGATAACATTATTTTTGTCGATTCGATGGAGTTAGATTAACATTGCTGAATTTGGCTGAAATGAATTTGCATATTCAAAAAGCATACCGCGTCGTTAGGAGGTTATACGAAAATTTCAGTCGGTTCCAGTTCGTCATTCTATATACATAACAATATTCGACTATGTATTATCTGGGCACACACGGTGAGCGATGGTAACATCAGTTCTTGTCGTCTTTACGTACCGACCGCTTGTCGGATTGAGTTTCGCGTGCTAGTCAACGTCGCGCGCAAGGTATAACGAAGAGGGCGCCGCATGTCGATGAATTTATCTCGTCCATTTTCGATTACGAAAAGTCCCATAAGGCTATCAGTCTATATATTTCAGTCAACGCAAGTTGTGTTGAAAGCATTGAAAGTGGTCGAAAAGTAAACTCATGATTTAAAAACCCTGGCGCTCATTCGATGGTCGAAGCCAGCACCGGTCAGCTTGTTTTGAATTCAATATATCGAACTTCGATAGTTAAAAATAAAAATTATTTTAAAAAATACTCTCCTGAATGTCCATACACACAAAGGACGTAGAATTGCTAACAACTTATTTCGACAATCCTGTTACATCAGGTTATGGACCCAGGAACATGAAGTTAATACGAACAAAAAAAAACTGTCGTGCGCGAAGGACAGCGTAGATTTTTTTGCAACAGTCATGCGAAGCAAACAAAAATAAAAAATACGACGCCTGGGTAAGCTAACCTCGAAAGTGACACAATTTTTTTTACCTCTCAATGTGTGAGAAATACGTGTGAAAGCCTTCTGTTATTTCTCAGAATTAATCTGCGATTCGCTGCGAACAGACGTCATTTCCGTAAAAAATGTTGAACTCAAACCAAACACTACTCGTCGAGAACCTGAAAGGAAGACATAATTTCCCAACATGAAAATTCGCGATGGAACCATGGCTAGAACACGATGACTTGTGGAGCCGCGTGATCGGTACAGAAGAGTACATAGCTGACAAGAAAAAGGCTACAAAGGCTGAGTCAAAGTTTATCTTATCTGTAGACCCCATAAATTACGTGGATATTCAGGAGTGTGCCATTGCAAAAGAGGTATGGGAAAAAATTCAAACTATTTTCGAAGACTCGGGATTGACGCGCAAGCTCAGCCTCTTAAGGACCTTGGTAACTACTCAATTGCGAAAATGTAAAGACGTTGAAGAATACGTAAACTTTGTAATTACAATAGCTCACAAACTCAACAGCATAGGATTTAAGGTACCGAACGAGTGGGTAGGAACGCTACTCCTGGCAGGACTACCAGAAGGATATCGCCCAATGATTATGGGTCTGGAAAACTCTGGAACAGCAATAACGGCAGATTCAGTGAAGAAGAAACTGCTGCAAAACATCAAGAATACGAAGATGGCTATAAGTGTGAATAGTTGATACCGCATTTTACACAAATGGAACAAAACCATAGTTGAAAAACATGCAATGTTTTCGGTATAAGCGCACAGGACACTTTGCCAGCAGATGCAAAGCAAAGCTAATCGAACAACTAAGTACAGACAAACAAAGCGAAAAATAGAAAGCGCCTACTCAAGGTAACTCGTATTGGACTTTTCTATCGTCGATGGCAATCAATGGTACAAACTGGTTTGGCGACCCATGTACGTTGCACCATATTTCGGCAAAGGATGAGGCATTAAAAAACACGAGGAAATGCTCAGCAGAAAAAGTTCCTATGGCGAACAAGCAAGGTATGTCAGCAGGGTCAACCTGAGATATCAGCCTATAGGTTCCCGCAAGTACAGGTAAACAGGAGGTTACAGCATACAATGTGCTCCACGTACCGGAAAGCTCAGTTGACCTGCTTTCGATAAGTCAAATGGTTAAAAGGAGTTTATCTGTACATTTTTCTCCAAAGATCACAGAGATCTGCGATGAGGAGGGATCAACCTAGGCACAATGTCATTAGAAGAACTTTGGCATAGGAGACTAAGTCATCTTCATTACTAAGGCATATCACAACTCAGTAATGATTGAGTAACAGGAATAAAGCAAAGTAACATTGAAGAAAAATTTTGTATTCCATACATCAAGGGTATGATTGCAAAAAAACTACTTCCAAAAGAAGGGAAATGTACCAAAGAAATACTTGAGATAATACATACAGATTTATGTGGACCAATAGATAGCGCATCTATTGGAGGATCGAGATATTTCATAACCTTAATAGATGACTTCAGTCGTAAAGTGTTTATCGATTGCTTTAAAAAAAAAAAGGGTCAAGCCAAAGACGTTATCGTGGAGTTCAAAACGTTTGTGGAAAAACAGACCGGGAGAGAAATAAAATCCATCTGATCCGACAACGGAGGTGAATTCATGAATCGAGAGCTGAAAGGGATCCTGAAAAAATCTGGAATCAGACATCAGCGAACAGTCCCACATTCGTCACAACAGAATGGTTTAGTTAAAAGAATGAATCGCACTATCATTAAGAGAAAAAAAAAGCATGCTTTTTTGATGCTGACCTACCAAAACAATTCTGGGGAGAGGCGGTAGCTATGACTGTCTAACTAATTAACAGATCTCCAGCCAGAGGAATCAATGGGAAGACTCCAGAAAAAATATGGACTGGACTAAAATCCGATTTGAGAAATTTGAAAGTTTTTAGGTGCAAGGCAATGACGCAGGTACCAAAGAGACGACGCCAAAAATGGGATTTTAAGGCAGAAAAACTAATCTTTGTAAGCTATGACGATAACACTAAAGGGTATCGACTAATAGACCTGTACATGTATAAGATACACGAATGAAGAAATGTAGTATTCCTGGAAGAAAAGCGAGAACCAGCCAATGACAGATGTAGAAGCGAGTGAAACGAGAAAAATTCCAAACAGGGAAGCTGTAGGCAGTATACTTTATGTAAGCCAAGGAACAAGACCGCATATCGCATACGCGTTAGGTCTAGCTAGCCGATTCTGTCAAGGAATCTGTTCTGAAAGGAACTCTCTCTACAAAACTAGTCTTTAATATACAAAGCCATCGAGAAATTGAGAGCTACAGTGACTCGAACTGGGAAAACGAAGCTGACAACAGGCACTCAGTACCAAAAGTATCTTCCTGTTCCAAGGAGGGTTCATATCTTGGCAAAACAAAAAACAGCGCACAATAGCGCTATCCGCAATGGAGTCTGAATACATGGCGCTATCCTCAACGGGGCAAGAAACGTTGTGGTGACGTGCAATAACCAAAGAGTTAGACCCTGACGCTGTCTCATCGCAGGTCACAATTTTTTGTGACGACAAAGGAGCTTCAGATCTGGCCAAAAATGCTGGATATCGTCCAAGGACGAAGCACATAGACACCAGGAATCGCTTCGGGAATGTGTCGAGAAGATAGAAGTTAAAATATAATTTGTTCCAACAGAGGAGATGGTACCAGATCTCCTGACTAAGGGGCTATCACGACCAAAGCTGCAAAACTTAAAAAAAAAAGTAGTATGAGAAAATACAGAATAGTTTCATTTTTTTTTTTCATAGTTTCGTTTATGCGAGATCGCACAGCACAGATCGCTATCTGAATTCCGAAACCTCGCACAAGGGCCGTGAAGTTTACCATTTACATCTACTACTAGACCGAAAGCCCATAAGAATTTTTTTTGATGTAACAGCCTACCGCTCACAAATACCTAAAATTGTAGAGTCCTATTAAAAAAAAAAAAATTGGACGGAAGACAACGCCGAACGTGTAGGATGGCTTTATGGGGACACTAACGCTGCAAGCTTTTGTCAAAAAAAATTGTTTCAAAGAATTATTGTAACCTACTTTTCGGTGTTTCATTAATTTCTCTTAATCATTCACTAAAATTCAAGGTAATACGATCGCCGAACATTTCGATTGGCTAGGGGCTACCCACATTTCCGTATTTCCGGTGTTCCTTATATGACACCATAGCTTACCGTTCGGCATTGATTTTGAAACATTTATGATATAAAATAAAAATATAAAATATATATGTTGAATAAATTAACCAGATACAAATTGTTTGCACCAATTTTTAGAGATAAAAAAATAGTTTAATTCATTTTTATTATTCTAGAATCGTGCACTCGTTCATAATTAAGATGCCTTTGCATACGTTTATTATCGCATAGTTCACATTGCAAATATTGCGGTATGTCCAGGGCCTTCTGAACAATAGACAATAATAGAAGAGATATCAATAGTTGATTCGTTACAATGCATTCCCAAACAGCACAAAGCTCCAAAGAAGCAATTTTTCAGCTCCTTTGTAACTCATTTCCTCTGAAAATACTGCGAGCTATTGATATATGTATATGTCACCTACTTGTAACATATTTTTCATCATTCGTTGAGAATGTTTTATGTGAAATCCTTTAATTTTTTATCCGTCAATAATCCTTTTCCATGTTAATACTACAAATTGACACAAATGTAACATCCATGCTTTTTAAAATCCGAATTGTATAAATATTCATCCCTAAATCTTTGAGTACACTTGAGGATTTTTACAACAATTCACGTACTCACCTATCTTATCACCACCTCAAATGTTGAGAACTTTAATTTTGAGTTTTTCCGTAAAGATGTCAGTTGAGATATTTATACGTTCCGACAATGCTCTCTTAAAGCTTTATAGAATACCTTACATAGAGATTCTGCAGAGCTTATTACAAGCTTTGGTTGGGAACTTATTAGAAGTTTCTGAGTAGCTTCCGGGGAGCTCCAAGGAAGCTCGCAATTCAGGACTTAGGCCCTACGGTGGAAAATTTCAGGGAGCTTCCGATACGCTTTTTGCTGTGCTTGCAAGAAGTTAACAGAAAGCTTTTTGTACTGTCTGGGTTACATGCATTACGAATATGGGTACTTTTCCTTTATTTTGGAGCACAATTAAAAGAAAAATCATAAAATAAATTTTAGGAAACGGACGACAAATTTTTATGTAGAGTTGTGTTATTTTCTTATATCTCGAACAACTGCTTTATCTCGCTTCTTCATTATCTCAATTTTTTCATACCTCCAATTAACAATTCTATATTTTTAAATTCATTGAATAAAAGTATAATTGAGATCCACTGAACCAACCAGGTGGGCTTCAATGTGCGGCATTTTGCCGTTGTGTCGATACCCATTTTCATGAACGAGTTTTGCGGCGGACGGCGTGACGCCGCTGCTTCAAATTCCCGTCGCGTCAATTTGACGCCCGTGAAAATCCATCTTTGGGATACATTGTTGTCAGTTTGCCAGAAATGAGGTGCCACTCGCTAATTAATGCGGGAATTACGAATAGGTATTTGTGTAGTGTTTTTTGTACTTCAAATGTCTTACTAAACGCTTCCTTTTTCTCGATTTGTTGCATAACTACGCTAGTTGAACCAGTGTTCAATTTTTATTCTATACTTGCAAACTATAGATGTCATGGCGCTTCGCTCCGAATGAAAATGTACCCAGTAAACCAACACGAATTGAGCATGTCAAAAACGGAATTAAAACAAATCAAATGAAATTCAAAAGAATTGGCACACAGGTCTGTTGATTCTATTCAATTTGTTTTAATTCGTGGCAATTCCGTTTTTGACTGGCACAATTCATTTCAATTCGTTTTGGTTTACTGTGTAAACTTGTAACGTCAAATCAATTTCCATGATATTCGATGAGTTTCAGAATATCATACTATGTAATGTTTTTTTGGCTTGTAACTTATCCTTTAAGTTTCGACCCACACTGCAGATACATTCCAATTCCACGAACATTGATCATTATACGTTTATGAGTTACAAATTAATGACATATATTTCATGAAGTACAGATTAAGATCCAACAATGATACAATACTGAACTTAATTTATCACGCAAGCGTAAAATTATTTTAAAAAATATGTAACTACCATTCGTCTGCGTCTTACAATTAGATACGTTTTTGAATTCTTTTAAGCATATCAAATTCCACTCCTCTGGAACTATATACACAGGTAGAACGTGAATGTTTTTGCATGTAAACTCAAATTTTGGCAGGTTTGATTATCACTGTAATGTATAATATCTATGTATATTAAGGTGATCCTGAAAACGGTCATTTCGAATCTTGACCGGTTCACCCCCCAAATCGGCTGCAAATAATTAAAAAATGATTCCCTTATATTTTCAAATTTTTATCTCAACTCTAACTCGTACCTGCCAATGTATCTACCGAACGGATTTCTATAAAATTTGGTATACGGCGGTTTCGTGGATCGCTGACTACGCATCTGAACTCAAAATTTGCAAACTCATGACGGCGGATTCAATATGGCGTACCAAAATCCAAAAAGTGATTCGATTGCAATTAAATTCAGTGCTCGAGGGTTTTCGAGGTTGCTAATTACGAATATAAACTTGAAATAACAAAACTCGATAAAGAAACCTCCCTGCACCAAATTTCATCGAAATCCATTCGGTGGATTTAATATGCACCTGAAAGGACTAGATGGAGAAATCCACTCTCTTACGGGCACGTATTAGAATTGCGATAAAAATCTGAAAAAAATGAAAGAATCATTTTTGAATTATTCGGAAGTGATTTGAAGAGCGAGCCGGTCGAGATTGGAAAATTACTTTTTTGAGGACCGCCCTAATCTATATACATAACACGTTCTCGAAGTATCACTTTTACTAGGACCTCAAAGTGTCGTAAAAAGACATACTTTGTTTCCTCCGCAATGATATTTTTACCGCTACGCCTCACGAACCCCATTAATATTTCATTAAGCACTTTCGAAAACAAAAATGTGGCTCAAAGCAATCCCACGTAGGAAAACACTTTCATTCCGGAGTCCGAGGAAAAATAGAAAACGATACCGCCAAGCGATCGTCCAGACTTCGAGAAAATAAAAAAACGTACCTAACGTAGTGTTAACAAACGTAACGTTTTTTTGTGTACTTATCAAATAAAAAACGTTTATCTGTGTAATATCGATACATTCGTCCATCAGGTCCCCGAGACCACCGTTTGATATCCAGGAGGCGGAGTTGAGCGCGATGAGGCTCTCAGAGAAAACCTACTGAACCAGGAACCGCTGCTCCTTGGAGTCTCGGACGGTGCCGATGCCTGTACCTGTCGAACAGTTCGAATGATTTGATTCGCATGTGCGAAAACGCCAGTTTAATTATACTGAACACATTCAATCATCGAACCTGCTGTACTGCTTGCGGTGTTGAGACCCACTCGTTTGCTGCCAGTTCTCGACGTCGAACGGCCTTCTTGTGCTGCCACCAGAGAAACAGGTTGGCTAATCCTGCAGATAGCACCAGAATTGGCAATAAAATCGCCAGCATTATCCCGGCATCTCTAACGCCGATAACAAGAGCCACTCCTGTTCCGACGGCAAGAATTATCAGTACAAATGCAGCTGCGCATCCTATCCGAGAAAATCCATATCGACGTTCTGGAGAAGGAAGGAGGAGGAACTTTAATTTCGGTGACGATCGTATGTGTAGGTATTTTGTAACGCGATTCGTCGATTGATTCGCTTTACTAAGGACAGAGAATCGCGCGAAACAAAAAACGAAACCTGCTCTTGAACTTGCAAATATTCAAAAGCTCATGGTTGTGGGTTACTTGGCAACATATATTTGGAAAAAGTTGTGTGCAACCTCAGCCGATGGCACAAATTTATTCACAGAGTCACGTCAAGACTCGTCAATAATGATGAAATTTATCTATAGTTCTCAGATGTTCGAATTAACGTCATTTTGAAACCGATAATACAAAGAGCCTGAAAAATTACCGCACGTATTATATCAATTCCTTCTAAATATCAGCTTACTCATCGCAGAATATAACCGCGATCAAAATGTAGATTTTACGATTATTCACGCACGAATATTTTACACCAGATCGACGCCGAGCGAACCAATCAATCGTTCTTATTTTTATTCTTTTTCACCTCAGGTTTTTCCTCTTCAATTAATTTTTACCATTCTTATTCTTTGTCGTGCATACCGCTGCGTGACAAACAGTTGCTGCTTATTTCGGTGTATAATCTCAAATGAAATCTAGCCAACAAGTAGTAGCTACTGCCTAAGGCGTAACTGATCAGCCAAAACAAGCGAGCAAGAGGGACGCGTGATTTAAATATACGAGGATCATATTGTCGTGCTTATTTAGTTTTGTCGACGCGTAGTTTGAAAGAAGAAGAACGAACCAAGGTTAAATGGGATGGCAAAAATATAATGGGCGTCGTATTACAATGGCACATGGCCACAAACTGTAAAAATCGACCAGCGGTCAACTCGCTCATGCATGTCGTTACAACACAATGATTTCCTTGTTTACACCTTGACTCGAAACTTACCATTTCACAATCGTTAATTAGGTCAGTATACGCACTTTCGCGTACATCCTTTACTTTGAATGGGTTTTTCTCATAATCAAATCCAAGAAATTGCATTTCGTTATATTCTGATCGCAATGAGAGTGTATTACGTTATTACGAAGTCGTGCAGATAAATGCGAGGTCACGGCCAGTTGTGTGCAAAAAACTAGTGAAACATCGATGATCGAATTTGATATAGAAAAATTATCAACAACTTGCAACATTACAAATTTCTTTTTCCTATACTTTCCTATGATTTGATCACATTATTCCGTCAAATAATAAAAAATTATCAAGAAGTTCGAAAGCTGTGATCGAAGTCAAACGAGTTAAATCAACTTCAAACAATACCGATCAGTTTCCCCTTTGTCGAAAAAAAGTTTAATCTATGGAATTCAATTAAAAAAGCCGGTTTATTGACCGCACTGTGGAGCAACTATAATATCGTGCGATACTTTCGAATACCAAGAACGTACTTTTAGTCCAATTTTAACGAATTATTAAGTCATTTTGTTTACATGTTGAAAAAACTGACACAATAACACGATATTTTTAAAGTTGTCAACAGCTGAACTTACTTTACTCGAATATGTGATTTTAAATTCTTTTCTACATTAAGAAATTGAATTCATTCAATCAATCGTTTTCGATTTCAATTTCAAATCCTGTCTTTAAAATTGCTTCTTGCGATTTATCCGTCTAATACATCAAAATCCCCACCGAAAATCGGTGACAGCTTGCAGATTGATCCGCTCGGCTTGGTTCAATTTCCAAGTTTTTCCGATAGCCTTAATCACGAATAATGAAACTCTTGTACCAACATAAAATATAATCGACAATCGACGCATTACGTCTATAATCGAATTCCACGCTCGTCTATGACGTCATCGATAAGATAACGGGAAATGTGTAAAAATCGCCTGAATTAAGTTCACGTATTCCTAACGTATCGAAATAACGAATTTAAGTAAACTCATCTCCTCCCCGTAGTACAAGTCAAATTTTTATCCATACTCTCTGAATCAACCGCTGCCACATACGTGAAAAATACTATAGTATATGTAATTCCTCATCTGACCGAGAGACTACAGTATTTACGATGCATACACGGTACACGGTATTATCCACAGTATGTGCTGTCACGTTGACACGCTGTGGCTTGACGAAATCAACATTAACCCAACTTGAGCGACAAATGAAATGTGGGCCCGTGCAAAATGTGCAGCTGTGCTTATATGTAAACTGCATTCGCACACAGGTCGAAATGTATATTTATTGTCGACGGAACAGCCGTGCGTAAGTTTGCAAAACATTTGTCACTCCCCCCTATTTACTTCTCTCACATTCTCCGTTCTTCAACTTCTCAAATTATTTTGTCAATAAGATAAGAAGTGTCGTCTGAATTTTGTATATACATATATTATTATTTTTTTTTTCTTTTTTTTTTCCTCGTAGTTTGTTATTCCGACGGGAGAAATTTTTTCTTCTTGCATTCGTGCCGGTTCCTCGATAACGAGCGTATGAACAACATCTCGTACATGTGTAATCTTAACGCTGTATATCTCGACGATGACTTACCGGTCGTAAGAGGCGCGGCTTCTGCAGTTCTGTCCGGCATCGTTGTTCGAAGTTGAGCGGACTGGTCGTTTGCCATATTCCGGGGCCGCAGGCATTCGGATGAAAAATCCCCTTCTTACCGTCGTTGTAAAAAATGTGTATAAAATAAAAAGGCGCCAAATCGCACGATGCTAATTCTGTGATCCACTTGGACGGCCGCTACTCGAGCGGCAGCGGCAATCCGATCGTGTTTTAGAAAGTCTTCTCTGCGGTTCTCTATCATACAAGTTTGGTCATCGAGATGATTTCAAGCACGTTCAACGCCGCTGCTGCAGCATCGCGGTGTTTGTCGCTTTTTCACACTAGCAATTACTCTAGACACACTGTATTATTTTATTGCCCGCATGTTGTAACGATTTTTATGATACGAAAATTAGCTTGGACGCTTAATCTTTCACGACCATGTAAAGCCCGACTGCTTGTGCCGCCTGGCTCACCTTTTCTCTCTTATCTCGTAATCAGACCGCTTTACCGTCGGACTCCGCATAAACGTTGAACCATTGTCAACGGCTACGCCATTGCGGAGCGATAGTCACCGACTCTCGTGCACGTATCAGACTCCACCTTCAATCGATGTAAGATCGTACTCCTTGTATGAACGAACCTCGGCGGATTCGCATGAAATTACTTATCTCGATTCTTGAGAAAAATCGGTGTAATTGGTGCGTTTGAGAAGTTAATTAGGTAAACCGTTGCCCGAGTCTCTGAAAATCTTGATCTGATTTAACTCGGAATAGTTATAGCAATATTGGCCGAAACTGAGTGCCAGCATGCCTTTCGTTTATAATTATACAAGGTACTGGAGGAATTTTTGTCCGTCGATGGGTAAGGAACTGCTGGAGAAATTTTATAACGATATGAAAAAATTCATGATAGAAACGTGCATGCTGCCTTGTAATTTCTCAAATAGGTTTTTCAAAACCGTTGACAAATAATAACCGGATAAACTGATTATTATTTCTCAGATTTGTATCTATTTTTTTCGAATTCTCATTATTTCTCAGAGATAATTTGTAGAACCAGAGTATATTAGATTACCCATCGTGAATCCAGTGGATATTCCGAGATCTTGGGACATTTTTTATGCTGCGCATGTATCTCCAAAACCGAAAATTTCAAAGACCATCGATCAGTATACGTCTATTTTGCCAATGTAAGATAATAATTTTCATCACAAAAACAAATATATATACGTGTATATATAATACAACCGAGGAAAATTTATCAGTTATGTAAAATACGAATAAAATGATCTCCAAAACCAAGAATTAAAAAAAATATCAATCGGCGTACGCGTATTTTGTAGTTGATATAATAATTTCCATTGCAATAACAAACACAGCGTGCACGATCAGCTAATATCTCTAGAAATATCATGTTTATTTCGTATTAAATGATTGATGTACATATTAATATTAATAATAATAATGATTTCACAGTCGGTATACAAAATATTTTAAATATAACATATTATTTATATATGTGTACGTACTTTGTACATACACACCCATATCATTATCTCATAACATCTAAAATAAATCTCTACATTATGCACGACGCGTATGTAAGTAAAAATAGTGATAAGAATGACAATACTAGAAGGTATAAAAAGCGAAGCTCTCTCCGTATCGAATCGGAGAAAATTCACGTAAAGATTTCAAGAATAAATCATCCGTGAGTTTTAGCACTGCGCACGCATTGGGCTGGATTCGTTATTCAGTTCCGGAATAAGTCCACTCTAATTCGGCGGACGGTTGAGTTCATGCCTCGGGATCAATTAAAGCCAATTGGCTCATTGTGACCTTCTCTGCCTGCCGGGCGAACCTTGTAGCTACCCATATCTCGTATAATCAGAATGGCTTTTTTTTGGCTCGTTATTAAACAAGTTATATCATGTTTGTTTCTAGTCACTCGAATAATTTATGTTAAAGTCAAGCCGATATCGATAACTCGCACGGTAAGAGGGTCTGTGTCTAAAGTCTGAACGAATGGACAGCTGCGTATTATTAAATTTTTATTTGCAGCAAGTTTCTCTCCCGAAAATCTAATCTGCTTCGTAAATAAAATCCGGTAAAACATTTTTTTTTTTTACGTAATATCTAAGGTATACGCATGTATGCAAAACTTTTTTCCGGAGTCATTGGAACCATTAAAATTGTTTGTTCAAAAACAATTACATACTCACTTTTATTCTACTTTCTTGGCTTCGTTTGTAGTTGCGCAATATCGTTTTATCGTCGATATACCGTACAACTAATGTCTTGGACTTCGTGTATTATACTTATCTTATAATATTTACAAAACAAATATGTGATTTATACAAAACGTTGATAGTTCATAACCAATGAACACAGCTATCCTTGCTGAGGAGATCTGGCTTGTAAGAACGAAATAATTATTGTCTAAAAATAACCGTTTCATACTTCAAAGTCGAATTTTTACGTAAAAATATTCGATAATTGTAATGCCATTATTATATATATATCACATGTTTTCATTTCAGTTAGGAATTACAAATCTGTCCCAGCAGATTTAATGCATCGTCTTCAATCATAACGTGATTATAATAAATACATCGTTACATTTTACGGTGCTTCGTAACATTCGGCTTTATACGGCGCTGCTCGTGTTCGGAGCAAGAATTACCGAATTCATGACGATTAATATCATGACGGAAAGTTACGGGGAGTTCACTGTAAACAAGAGCTTCAAGATCTGCGACAAGAGACGACGTAAGACAGCGCAGCTAACAATTCTACCACCGATCATTTCTCTCCTTTTTAATCTTCCCGCACTTTTTTTTGCTCGGTTAATTATCGGTCTATACATGAACAACGGTAATTGATGTTGGAATAAGATTTTTTTCAACGGAACACGGTGCCACGAAAATAAACCCAGTTCGGAAATGCAACTGCACTAATTCGTTACGTTGAGTCACTGTTGCGCCACCCTACCGAACGTTGACCGTACACTTGAGATTATTCGATAATCAGACAAGAACTGTTTGCTATAATTATTCAGTATTACTAGAAAAAGTTTCATTATTCCGTGCAATGATGATATTTTTTCCTACCGAAAACCACAAACAGTACCGAATTGAGTATTCACGTGGAACTCAGTGAATATAAGATAAAACATTCGATTTATGTGGAGTTTGGTTATCTTAAGATCCCCAAAAGCTTCATCCCTCACTGATTGCGCAAATTTGAGTCTTTAATCAACGATGTTGAAAACTTCCAACGGTACGTTTCGAGCCCGGTAGAGAGCGCGCCGGTCACTTGTCACGACAAATCGTGTCCCAATAAGCACACACTTTCGATTTTCAAGATAACAGAGAACCCGCAGATCGCCGAAGAACATCATTAGAAAACAAGAACCGATGTTTAAGAAGGAAGAGTTTTTCGTTTCCGCGACCACGGACATATTTTTCTTGCTTTTTCCATCGTATTTCAGAAGGCAAGTCAAGCGACCTGATCACACCTCGCAGACTTCCGAAGAGCCTGTAGGCCTCCCTCCACCGCTCGGGGCGCCACTGATGGTGTTGAGGCTCAGGGTCGAATACCTTGGCGCCTCGTCCATAAGCGTGGCCTGCTCGTAGCTCGGGGGCAAATCGTCCTGCGCTGAAAGCTTGAGGAACCTTCGCTCCTGCCGGCGATCGTCGAGAGTCCGCAAAAGGATGACGGCCGGTCCCAAAACCAGCATCACCGCCCCCACGGCGATCATCGCAACGGCCGCAGCGGCCGTTCCGCCTCCGGCGACGTTGGACGTCCTTAAATTCCGACTTGATTCAGAAGCATTTCCGGATTTGTATCCCGGCATAAACTCCTTGGACACGTCGTCGTTGGTCGACGACGAAGATGGCAAAACAGCTTCTGCCGATCCCTCTTCGATTACTTTCAACTTGTTACCGAGATCGTACTTTTTACTTTTAACTGACCCCGGGCTCCATTCATCCTCGTTTTGAATCTCTGAACTACTCGAACTACTTGACGATGGCTCATTCTCGCTCCGATCTTCTTCGTTGGCGATTTTTTTCGTTATCAGGTTACTCACCGTTACTGTGTTGTTTAACTGAAAGAGAGCCAGGGAAAGAAGATAATTATTATGCCGAGATATTTCGCGTGCGAGATGCTCTCGGGCCAATGGAAACTATTACAAGATTTTTATGCGGTTCGGTTTATACCGTCGTTCATTGGGATGCCTCATTTTGATTTCTTATATTCTCACGATGATGTCGGACCTTCAAGTTTTACCGCAACAAATTCAGCATGTCGTATACTTTTACCCTATTTTATTCTCTTGAGCGATAAAATTATATATGCTTCAAACTATCGAAAATAGGAGCGCTTACGATCGAATTTGTGTGTAGGTGAATAAGATATTAAAGTTCAGAGTACACGAAGAAGAAAGTGTGAAACTCAAATTGAATGTCCGACTACGCATGCGCGAGCTTTATCGGATTTAAACTCAAGCCGGCCACCTCAAACTTCAGCAGTGAAACGCGGCTTAGGGAAATAATTAGGTCACGCAATTTTTTCACAATCTCAGATAGTTTATACAATGATTCGGCAAGGCTCAGCAAACTTTTACCGTCGACTGAACGATAAGTGACGTTTCTAACAAAATAATTTCAGTTCCCCACTTGCTGCGGGAGACTTTAACGTTTCACGTTTCGCTTCGAGTGAGTTGGTTGCCCTGCCTGACCGCCAAAAATATTGCCACGATACGATCTTGCCAACCAATGAAGCAGATTTGTTTCGCGCACGCGCAGTCGGTCACTCTACCTGCTAAGTTTCACCGTTTTCTCTTGGTACATTACCTGAGTCGCGTTTCTGACATCGACTGCTTTGTGCATGGAGGAAACGCCTTTCTGTAGAAGAACGATTCCAACGGCACTCCAAGCGGCGAGTTGAAGGATTATTACGACCTTTGATGCCCACCGGTTGGCTCCTGCAGTTAGAGACATTCTGGGAACCTCTGCTGTTGCTGGATAGAACCCCAGCTGATACATCAATTTTGTTTACGGATGTGGTTACTATTTTCCTGCTGTTTCAACATGCCGATGGATTTGCAGGACGACGAATGCAGTCGGATTATTTCCTTGTCGCAAATCCTGCAGAACATGTTTCTACACCACGTCGATATGTGTTTGAACTATCGGAACTATCCAAAGTGACGAATCTTTCGATGAACGAGAGCCAATGGTATTTTATTTCTGATACCTGAAACTGGTCAAATGAGACATCGGTATTAGTACATAACTTTGGAAGTAATAATTTTGTAAAAATTCGAAAGAATCGCGTATTAATTTTGAAGTGTATAGTATATTACAACAAATATTTCAATCAAGAAAAAATCCTTTTGCAACAATCATTATTACGTTATAACCAATTGATTGTATACGTTTTAACACAACGGTCATGCATATACTAATTGTTTTTTTTTTTTATCAATTAGACGTCGTTAGGCAAAAAAATATTGTTCTCTCTATTTATGCAAGATTAGAAAGATTCAATAATTGATTTCATGAATTGCAACAAATTGCGCGTACATTTTTTAACTCTTTTTAGATTCTTTATACATCCATTACAAGTTTCGAAGAATTTCCGCAAAATTTCACAAAAATACACTTAGAAAAAAAAATTAATTTTAGAACTGTGTTAAAAGATTCCATTGTATTGGAATACTTAGAATATATTTGTAAATTTTTATGAGTTGCTTGCCAAGTTTTTAGCAAAAAGTAAAAAATTGACCATTATTTCTATCCTAACTAGAATATTAACATAGATTTTTTCCGATTGTTTTTTTTTGTACATTCATTTCACTCAATGACAGCGAAGAATTTCATGTTCCAACGTGTGACTAAAATTGTTTTAAAATCCTCGAAACAAATCTTTCGATAATTAACGGAAATGTTGAAATTCCGACAGATCGGCTCAAAGTGTAGGACGAAATTCGTCCTTCGAATTTTGAAAAGCTTACAACGAACGTTTCTAATCCATCCAAGCAAATCGCTCAACGAATATACCTGAAAATATGTCATAATTATTTGCAGCCTGCGACAAGGTGTTAATTAAAAATTCATTTACAGCCGGGCCTGCTCTCTCTCGAGAACAATACTGTTTCTCCGCCAAATGTAGCGAGGAATCGATTCGTCTATAGGATGGTCTTTGCAGCAATCTACACGTATCGGTTAGCGGTCACCCACGCCTCGTACACGTGTTAAAAACTGCCGTTCGCCACGCTGATACACGATTATTAAATGCACGTATACGGGTATAATATAGGTATACATATATGGTGTATACGTATGGATGTACAATTGTACATGGACTACATCACGCCTAAATGTTTGCTGAGGTATACTGTATAAAGAATTGGAAAAATAAACAGGAATATTAAAGTGCTTTATACATCCTCTGAACGCGTATTAAAACCGCGCATTCGTATTGCATATATAAGCATAATTTATTAACCGCTGATAGTTCCGATATAGTTATATATTATTATGCACCGTGTGCAGCTCAGTTGCAGAGGTGTACAGTTAACACTGTACAGCATTGATGTAACATGCTGCAAAATTGAAAGACTGATAGAATGTGCGAGTCAACTTTGACGGTGATAAAAACGAAAGGAAAACGAAATAATTATAGTATATCAAATTATATTTTATCTACGTTTATAATTAAATTATTTTTTTTTTTTCCTTCAGTCGTTATTACTAAATCATCATTTTGTACGATCTCAAAAATAATCAACAAATATATGTACAAGCGTAGCATTATATCAATACTGTTGCAAATATATATATATATATATATATATATATATATATATATATATATATATATATATATATATATATTTGCAACAGTATTATATATATATATATATATATATATTTTTCCAACTTACGTCATTTCTTTTTTTACACCGAATGTTTTTCAACCCGTATTGTTATCTCAATTTAACCACGAAAATTGTTAAGTTTGATCTGTCGTTAAAAAAAAGAAAATATTAAGACACGCGACGACTTGAAAATATCATGATTAGAAAACCAGTGAAAAATAAATCTGGTTAGTTTTAGAAGATAGTAGAATTTTTTTTTTTATGAATTCCTTTAAAAGCCATGTATCCGAATACGTTATTTTTCTGCCGCTTGTTTCTACGATGTGATATTATTTAGTTCAGAAGCAAAACGATAAACTTTGGAACGTTTGAGAGGTAAGGAGGGTGGCGGGGAGGTTGAATGTTGAAAAAAAAAATAAACAGTGACCGAACAGGACGACGATTATTAAAGCGACACTCAACTCGGTCGAGTCTCTCTCACTTCGCGCTTATGACGCGTCACAACAGCGATTACGTATTAATTAATTCGAATGCGGTAATATAGATCGCCTGTGGAATTACTACAGGCGATAACTCTATTTCTGTGTACTGTAAATTACAATCCACGCCGTTTTCCCATTCATCGTGTATATTTCTCTGCGAACTGTTACACCTTCGTCTTATTTCTAAGGTGCACTGCCAGACACGCGCATGCACGTAAAACAAGCAAATATTATTATCTTCGTATACAAAAAATAAAGAAGTATTTGCCGTACTTCGGTTTGTGCAAGTTCGGTTCATACTTGCTGAAAATTTCCTACCCATTTATCAATGTACAATTGATCAAGGAAAGTTTACAGTTTCAGTGGCAACCATAAAATTCGCAACTGAACTATTTTCCACTTTTTGTGCAAATTAGAATAATTTTTTCATTTCTTTCGATTTCGTATCTTTAATTGCTATACTAATATTACCTTGACACTTACGCTTACGACGAACTGATAAACTGTCATTGGCTCTAATTTTCATGGTACAAAAATTAAGAACAATGAATTGTTATCCACGGGTGGTAAAACTGTGATCATGCTCAATTGCAACTAGTACGGAATGACGATTAATCCAAATGTTATAAGCGTTACTATACCGTTGTAAAGAGAATAAATTCTGTTTCCTGTTTATAAAAAATGTAGAATTGGTAAATTCGCCGAAAGGCTCTTTGGGAGCAAAATTCCACGATACAGAATTTGTCGAAAGAATGTTAACCTCGCGATAAAATTACTGAGCTGCAATTCGGAATGAGGTTGAAGTTAGTAACGTTAAAAGTAGCGAAATATCAGAGAAAAAATCATTATTCGGCAAATTTAGAATGACTTTAAAGGAGTTGGCTTTTCAAAATAAGAGGATATTTTGTTTATCATGATTTACGAAATTTCGAACACTGCTGACAATGCGAAGTAACGACTTTTTCTAAGCACGGCATTGTCACTAACTTCATGCTCGTAATTCTGATGTGGCTTAATACAAGGAAAACAAAAAGTCGCGTGCGTAAATGTTATACATTACAAACTGCAATAACGCAAACGGCCATTTAAACCCACATGTATTTTTCCTTTTCTCGGTGCACGTCTTTACATTATATTGCCAAGTCACGCGTCATGACAAATAACTTATTAGTGAAAATAATTCCGTTAATTACAACGTCCTCAGGCTACGCGCCGCCTAAACTTCTATCGACTATTTATGCATTTATACCGCATAGAGGGTATTCCACGATAACTCGACTGACGACTGATCATTATCGTCTCACAACCAGCAAGTCTTCTTTTTCTCCCCTGTCATCGCCGATCCATGTATTTCGATGTTTTTTTCTCTTTAGCCTCTGGGCGTTTTGAATTTTGATTTGCCCTGTCGTTTTTGTTACTCAAAGATATAAGACTTGACAATACCGTTTTAATCATTTTTTATGTATTTCTTCACACCCAATTCGCGTTATTTTAACGACGAAGTACCACGATAAACAGTATTTTCGAGAAAAATCGGGTTTTCCGACGTCGGAATTTGTACTTTTTTATCCTACGTCGTGTGCGCTTTGATCGATTGAGAATTGAATTTTCAGAATTCTGTTTAAACTCACTTTTCCGACCATCGATTAAAAAAAAGAAACATTCAAGGTCAGTGAATCTTATACTCAAATTTCCTTGAAATCAGTTATGCAAGTAGAAGAGAATAAAAGTTTCATTTTTCGAAAGCAATTAAACACGGTTTTCGAAACTCGTTGTCAGTACAATTCTCAACTGAATAACCGTTCGAGAAAACAGAAATTCAAACGTGTTTTCCATACACAAAGTATCCGTTTCTATGACGGTCGAGTCAGTCTACGAATGCAAATCCGCGGAATACAGAAAAGATCACTTTTAAGTCCTAGGGTTTTTTCAATACTGCGCGCATGCGCTGTCGCGAAAAAATCTGACATTACGTGACCCTAACCTCAATTTCATGCTGCGTGAGAAAACGCGTAAAAATATACACTTGTTATGCAAAGAATCGGGTGTAACAAAGAAGCAACGGTTTTTTCGCCTCGCGCATTTGCAATATTCGTCTTCAGCTTATATTGCAAATTTACGCTCGGACCGGAAAGACCGAGTTTGCCTTCATCTTACAGAATATACTATAGTCTGTCGAAATCCGCTACCGTATAGGAAATGCACAAAATTTTTCCTCACCGTTTCGAACCAAATTACACTTTCGTCTATCCGGTATAAATATTGAACAATATCTTTGTGAAATTCACAATCTACACGACAATTCTCGCCGAATGCCTTGTACGTTAATCGATAAGTGCATTATACAGCACAGGACGCAATTAGTATTCGGATACATGTGTATATATGTATAAAGTGCTTGCGGGCGCAATAACGTTGGCATGGAATAACGCGGTGTTTATCATCGTTATATTTTTTTCTTTCTCTCACTTTGTTTAACACGATCGTAATAATGAAAGAGATTACTGCGACATTCACGCAAATACGTCAGGCTCCTTCGTCACTAATTGGATTAGAAAACTCTGTTTAATCTTCCACGTGCCGAGTGTCAATTAATCGGCCTCGATCAAAAGTCGCAGCCAATGAAATGCTGTACAACAATAATGGATACACCTAAATTATTAGGGTCATTTACATCGATTCCATCTGGAAATATTACCTTTTATCTTATTTTTACTACCGCGTTTTAGATTAATTAGATGAGTCGAATGAGATTATAAGAATGGCCATTCTTTTAAACAGAAAAATGGTGTAAGAATTGATGATTATGCTTTCGTAAAAAGAATTTCTGTAAAATTCAACTCTTCCGATGCTTCGCAGAATTGCTTGCAAATCATTTTCATACTTCGCAAAATTAGGTATCACATATCATGTGCGCGTAAAGAGAGATCGAAGAAGATTGATAAAAATTCTTTCAATTAGTCGAAGCAATTTGCGTTATTACTTGTCGCAGTCTCTCTGTAAAATGATATTAGATTCTCGTAATAGATTTTTTTTTCTACCCGTTATCAATTTCTCCTCTGTAACTTTGCCAATTTGCAACACACAGCAATGCGGCAATACGCATTCGAGGAAAGCAAGATCTGTAGTGGCATGTAAAAAAAAATCATTTCGCAATAAATCCATGAAAAGTTGGACTTGTTTCTTTTAGAAACCTGCATGCTTTTTCAAGAGATTGCAAATCAAGAAATCTGCATTGAGAATAATTCCGAGTTCCGTTTACATTTTCTGCAGATTGTTGAAATCTCTCGGAAAGCGAAGACGTACAAAACCGTAATAAATTTTTTTACCACTCTTATTCCTGGATTATTGAATTTTTTTTTATTGTAATACCGAAAGTCTAATTTGGTTGAAATTAAAATATCCTTGATGAAAAAAAATGTTCCACCATGTAGGCGTGATAAAACCGGACTTTGCTCTCATCAAAAAGTTAATATTTAAAAAAAAATATAAAAAAAATAAAATAACTGATACGTGACTGAACCTGGAGTTTTTCAAAGCTATAAACTTTCGCTAATCCCTTCGATGACTAATTTCGCGATTACAATTGTCGGCTAGATAATGACAATGATAGTTTTTCCACCGTCTAATACACGTACTGTCCGAAGTGGGTGGGATTTGAATAAGATGGGGATAAAGACGCTTATCTCAGTGTTATAATCTTCATGTCGCTGTTCCTAATTCGTCGATTCTAACGATTACGTGAGTAAACAATTAAATACAAGAGACGGTTCTATCTATATCTCTCTCTCTCTCTCTATATATATATATAGTTGAGGCCTACGTATCCATCAATTTGAGATATTTGTACAAAGCTGTCAGATTAGTAAACACGAGAATAACAAGACTAACGAAATATTCACGCGCTTGTCTGATGATCGTTAAATCATTTTCAATTAAGACCGATTCTCACACCTTACAATTAGAGTGACAGCAATATCGCTATGCGAGCTCATTACGCGAGTCACTTCATTAAATTCGGGTCAAATCTTTGACGCATACTCTCCCTGACGAATCAGGATTGTCGTTTTATGTTTTTACGTATGAAATTTAAATATATCATGCACTTGATTAAGTAAGACTGAAGAACTTTCATTCAACACGTCGACATTTTGGACAGAAATGCAATTTATTTTTCTCATCGCGCAGTACCTTATAAATCGCGAGAAATTTCAATACGGTGAAATTTTTTTCTACAGACTAAACAATTTTATACCCGATGATTGTGAATTTTTGCACGATTTTACACATTTGCGTAACCCTTGTCAAAATTTCATGTTCTCGAACGGATTTCCTACGACTTTGGTGCGAAAGTGTGAAAGGAATGGGGAAAATTTGAGAAAAGCTCAACTCCAATGAAACAATAAAATTGTTTAAAGAAAAAAATGAAGAAACAAAAAAAAACAAGATCAAAGATTTCGCACAACTATTATTATTATAGCATATTTACTCGCAGTACAATCTTATTAAGTACGGGGTCATTTGAAACTTCTCCTCTCTTTCTCTCGTTAGTTTATTTCGCTCCCTTTGCCCCCATTCGAGTGACTACGTCACGCCTGCAGCCGCCGTGCAATGACTATCTTTAAATTGGCGCGGCTCCAGTTCCGCACACTTATACATCCTTACGTTCGTTCCGCACCTCTTGATTTTTTTTATCTTTATTTATCCTTTTGTTTCTTTCTCACCGATCCCCCGCATCACACGCCTCAGCAACGGTGCTGTTATACATTCTTCCTCAACTGATTACAGAAAACGTTATTGTAGACTCGGTATATATATATATATACATATGGAAGAAACTGCAAATATAGGTATTATCGCACGAATAACTGCAAGCGCAAACCGAATTTCACATATCTTTGCAGTAATAATTTTCAGCCGTAATTAAACAATGTTGTTATGCATTGTTTGCGTAAGATAGGTATGGAAACGTATGTATACTGTATATGTATATTGCATATTATAAGCATAAATAATCAACTGACATACAAATTTTGCGTCAACTGTGCTCGGTGCAATTCTCTTTAATCTTGCGGTACGCAATTATAGATATTACGAGGCTTTCCGTGCCGAAGCGAACGACCGATTTTCTTGGCTCTCTACGCAATCCAATTAAGTATGTTCGAGAAGAATCGGTCATGAATTTTTGTACGTTTTTTTTTTTTTTTTTTTTTTTTAATTGACTGGTTCATCGATTCATTGATTTTCAGACAAAAGTGACTCGCATCCTAAACGACGATCTGTATAAAAATGATCAAGAATTTCGCATGAAGCGGTAAAACTTTTCTATAATAACTTTATTTCCATTCTTACTCTGATTTTGAGATACATTGATTTGAAAAATTGCCGAACTTATCGAAACCCCATTTTCCAGATGAGCGCAGCGCGGTAACTGCTTATTAAAAAAAATCGGATACAATTCATAACTGATCCTCTCAATGCATCTTTGAATTTTGTAAAAAAGAATGGAAAATTTGCTAGAAGTAGTAATTGATAAAGTAGTATAAAAAAAATACATTTTTGTGGAAAGAAAATAATTCCTTGACCTTGTGTGTAACTATTGCACGTTATAGGTATAATTCATTTTATTGTATATAACAGCTTCTCCCTTAACTTTTTCTTCTGGGAAACATACTGTTATTATTGTTGTTATTGCTATTATCATCTATCTATTAATTTACATGTACCATTTTCACCGCAATTAGACTGATCATTGTTTAGTTTAAAGATTTAAAATTTTTTTTTTATTTTTTTAAAGTATCATATTGCGAAACTAGATTAACTCATTATCAGACCTTTCCTTGTATTAATAAAAACGAGCGTATACAATGATACTTGACAATCAGACCGGTTATGCATTTCTTTTTTTTTCCTAAGAAAGAAATCAGTGAATACCGTACATTCGTCTTTTATAATGTTCGCGATTCTAGCTACAAGCATAAGAGTATCGATCTTGAAAACAATTTACTTGTCTTGTTTTATTTATTATTGAATGATGAAAATTTTTCGTACTGCGATTACTTTCACAGTTTTATATCAACATAATTGCATAATTTTATTCTTCGTTTTTTTTTTTTTTTAGATTTTTTTTTTTGCTTGACTTTGTAATTCTCATTCTGACAAGTTATGAGACAAATAGCAATGGATAATCCTTCGAGTTTCGATCGTGTTCATTTCGTTTTTACAGCTCACATTCTATGTAGCGTATCATGTATTCGATTTCGGATATTTTAACCCGTGGATCGATCGTGCGAATCGGTATGCAAATAATCGACTAAGGATATTTCTTTCATTACTGTGTATAGTATAAAAATAATCTCAGCATGCTTGAACGCCAAACTTACCGATATTTTCGTGGATTACGTTAGCCGTATAAACTGCGCGGAGAAACAACAAACGTTGAAAATACCTTAACCGAAACATACAACGTTCTTTCAGCTCCTTTTCAATTCATCGTCACACTTATCACGCTGCCTGTAATTCACGTCGATGGTCATTCAGACGAACGTTATATGCCGCATATTATACCATACGTACTAAACCGCACGTGCGGTTAATCTGCAAATAACTTCCGGTTAGCCATGCATTAACCGCGATATCGTACATAATATCCGTATGTCACATGAGAAATACAGATATCTGTACGACCATTCGAATCGAATGTATCGCGGGATCTTCCACCGTCAGATTTAAAAATTTACAATTATTCTTCGACGATTTCGTGAAAGTGAAATTCAGGAGGAAAAAGATTTCCCACCGCTCGTTGTTATTCGCGTTCAAAAAAAGCGCGCGACGCGAGCTGCGCGTCTCGAGGCCCCCGTCAGTAGCAAAAGACCTCTCGGGTCAGACTGAACGGCAGCGCAAAGCCGTCTGAGTCTTCGACTCGGCGATTCGTCGCGGCGCCGCTTTACGTCCCGTCATGACTCACTCCCTCCGGAGTGCTCGGATACCCGGAGTAAATTTTGACGCGTCCGTCCGTCTCCGAAGTCTCCGGTTTTTGCACCAGGCACGCGACTAGACGACCTCGGGTTTCGTTAAGAGTTTCGAACTCGGGCCCGGGGACAAAAAGGCGTCAAATTCAGTCCGGGGAGGGTTGCTTTTGTCATTTTATACCCTACAACTCCAATTTGCAGCCGAATGACGCGGGTTCTATGCCGATGAAACGTCGGAGCGGCGAGCAGCGAGAGCACGGCATCTTCACCCTAAATTTCATATGAAAAACACCTAAAATAATCTGATTTGATCCGAGATAAATAATGAAATATCGTATCTGCGTATTGTTATTTTTTTTCTTTTTCTTCAATACGTCGTGAAAGTTACTCAGTCAATTTTCAGTGAGTTACGATTTTATGAGTAAATTGATCCGTTTTCTGACATTTTGTTGTTTTATGAATTTTTTTTTTCATGTTCAATATTTGATTTTGCTATAGATAACTAATTTACCAAAGGTCAGAAGAATTTCATCCTTCGTCGGACGTTTCGTCGAACTCATGACAGTTCAACAAGATCCTTGTACAGACAGTTTGCTACGGAAATTTTTTCGCACGTTTGGAAAATCAATGTCGAAATGTATGGAAAGACCGTGCAAAACGGTCTGGGAGGCCAAAATTATTGCTGTTCTTGAAAACAATTTTTCACCACTTTTCTACGCTCTTCAAGCTGCAAGAAGTGTGGAAAATTAGTTAAAATTTTTCATTGAAAGAAAACTCCGTACAATAGGATTTTCATAGAGGGAAAAGAAGAAAAAATCTGTGCGATTCTTATTCGAATTTTTGATGTACAATCCAAATTTATAAAACATCCGGATACAGTGACAATTAAATGTCTGCAAAATTATTATTTTCAGCCAAGGTGTTGGTTTTGCCGTCAATCAAGTAAATGAACAAACTTCACTTAAAAATTTTATTCCAAACCTGTGAAAATTTTTGTCAACATTTAAGACCCGGTAAAAATTCATATAAATACTGGATTTCGGAGCTTTGAAAAACTCGGACGACAATAAATTTACAGGCAATTTTAAAGTATCCCAGAACGAGGTGAGATGGATTTTTCATGTTGCACTGATGATGATGGAAGAAATCATTCATTTTGCATTATCGTATAACCTTATTCAAAGTTTTGATTGTAGATGTTCCAGTTTCGACGAAAACTTACAAATTAATTGCAGAGACACGAGAAATTTGGAAAACAGATTGTTTTCATTTTTATCTATTTTGAGTACCTCAATCGAGCAATTCGATTTATCGAATATCAATATTGACAGCTTACTCGTGCCACCCTAAGCCAATTGGTCTTCCGAGGGTGGAAATCGTTTAAACGTCCCTCCATAACCAACCGCCGTCGAATTTGTTGTCTCGTGTACAATAAAATGTTGATTGTAATAACAGCGATCGCTCCCTCGGGGTGTGCGAATCACGCTATTCTTCACTGCGTGACTCAATCCACCCTATGGATGTAACACGAATGCAGTTTCAGTTACTCATGGCACGTGTATAACTTCTTCCAATGCCTGATACTACATGGTTGGCTCACAAGTTGGGAAATAACGGTCGTTTATCCTTCGGGTTAATCATTATCGCGATGTATTCGTAAGTTCACAAGATTGCTGATTTCGAAGCATCTGAACGAGTTTAATATTTCAACATTTCATTAATGATTTCGATCTATTTGAATTGCGTTTTCCGCGATTCCAAAATTTCCCGACATCAAGATTTCGATTTTTCATTTACTTCATTGGAAGCTCAAATCATTCTCGTTTTATTCTAATATTTCATAACTTCTGAATTTTTATTGATTCAAATGGCTTTGCTTATTTTCCATGAATTCAAAAATTCATTATTTGAAAAATTGTCATTTCAAGCGATATAAATCATGCCATTTATATTCCAAGACTTAGATTCGATAATCTGAAGATTTCGATGTTACAATAAATTCAAATTAATGCTTTCGAATATTTATGATCATTCTAAAAATTCAAGATATCACCAATTTCATAAAATTTCAAACAACCTTAACCTTAATAGATTACACCTCGGTAGAATCGCATATCGGTCACACGGGGTGATATTCTGCTTCAACGATACTTACCAATAATTTTTTAAAAATATTTAGGTTCGCAGAAAAAGCTCTCACAGTTTTCCTAACCAAAATTGATTGTTTAAATATTATAAAACATCGGCAAAGTTAAATGATTTCGAACGATATCAACGATTCTACAATTTGAACCCCTTAATTATTTCAAGCGACTTTGCTACATTATTCATTTCAATTCAATTTTAGTTTTTTTACATAATAACTACGATAAATAAATGATTTAACACTTGTTTTCATGTCTTTTATCACTTCTGTACGGTTCAGCTTCAAAGAAACACATTGATAAACGAAAAATTGGAATGCATGAATCTATTTGCGACATGAGTTGATCGGAGCAACCAAAAATACTCTCATACGTATGTTATGCCAAAAAGTTGAAGCGTTGTTATTTGGTCTAATTTTCTCACTCGGTATTCGTACATGGCATCTGAATTCGCGAATCGAAAATTACAAACACTGCTGTTTATTCTTTGTCAGAGTTGCCCTCTGTAGCCCGGCGAACTTGAGGTCACGCCTTAATTTGGTTTGGCGATAAGAGATATAATGTGATGATCCGCGATGTCTTGAATATGTAATGAATCGGACGCGTAGAGGAAAAAAAGAAGAATACGAAAATTAAGGAAAGAAGAAAGTAAAAAAATGCTGAAAGAACGTGACTCGTTTATTTGATCAGTGCTCTGTCCGTTGTCTCACGTGATCCTTATAATACACACGTCTATTAATTGGCGACTGCAGAATTTCAAAACTCTTTGTCAAGCTGGTTTCTTATACTGGCAATTGTATGTTTTAAGTTTTATGTTACGCGTCAGCCTATCGAACGTATTGAATTTCTCCCCCTCTTAATTTTAACAATTCATGCCACGCATGCTTGTTATTATCGCATCGTATTGAGTAATTTGTACAATTTATACCATGATAATTCTTCGCCGTATTTCAGTATACTGCACATCAAAACGAGACCTCGTATAATGCTGACTACTGTAATTACCAAGTGTCAAGTTTTTATTTTGTGAATTTAAAATCGACACGTTCTCAGAGAATCGTATTTATCGTTATAATTCAGAAATTTATACGCAGTCAGACTCTATAAATCGGCATGAGAACGGCATGAGAGTATAAATTAGAATTGTGAAAAATTTTAACCTTGGTCAGTCAAACACTGGCTTAATTTGACTTTATTGTAAGAGTTGACGGAAAGTCGGTAAGACGGTGATTGTTTGCCTGAGATGGGGAAATTATTTTCAATTTTAACATTGTTAAAATACAAATTTGATATCGTAAAAAACTCGCCATAGCGAATCTAATAAGGTATAAAAAAATATACAGGTAATTCTGAAAATTTTAAGGTTTCTATTTTTTCGTGAGAACGTAAGTCAATTTACTATCGACCTGAACATTATTGACTGCTAATTGAAGTTTATGAATTTTTATAAACTATCGAGTAGCGCGAAATACAAAAATACGAGAATAAATTGTATGTGTGCCAAATGAAATGAAAATTTCGATATTATTTACAGATTCTGGAATATAGATGAACGCAATTATTTTTATAACACAACTTCACAATTTTAACGGTAGTAAAATTTTCGTAATAAAAATTTCAATACATTCTCTAAATGATTTAATTACTGAAAGACTATATATTTCAGTTTTCATTGTAAATTGTATAATTCCCTGGTAAGAAAAATTGATCCAAATAATTGTAAGGCCGGTGACATTTCTTGTGTCTTGGGTTTGTTTTTTTTTTATTTCCGCATCTTACTCCACGATATGTTTATGCCTATAATAATATCCTTTGTTCACCGATCGTGATCTTGATCGCGACAATGTGATTGACAGTGAAAAGAAATGTTATAGCACCTTTGTTGACTAGCAGCGTTCGTGCGTTAAAGGACACGATCCGATATACGCAACCATTTGCATACACACGTTTGATTACACATGAAAGATATATTTTCATGGAAGAATAGAATTCCTAGACAAATGAAAGTAAAAAAAAAATTCTCAATGATCCATCACCAATAATATTGACTGTCATTATAGTGCAATTTGCAATCAATTGTACCCGGGATCGTTGTGTGATGATAAAAAGAAGAGCGAATTTTTTGATAAAACGTTTCACGTTTTGAGGAAAAAAATCCGTCAAAAAATCACGTCGGGATGTTTTGTTTCTATACAGCTAATGATTAGGGTGGTCCTTATTCAGGGTGTTGACGAATTTTTGCCAGACCATCCCCCGAACTCAACTTCAAATAATTCGAAAACAATCGCCTAATTTTTTTTCAGATTTTTACATCGAATCTAAGATAGTCCGCATTGTGATCGAAGTTTCTTATGGAAATTAACATGGGTAAAACTTTTTTTCTCAGTACATATTTTATTGCAAGAGCAATAATGTTCCAAATAATCTGTAACCGCGAGGTTTTGGTCAGAATTAGTGCTACTATCTGAAAAAAAAATACACATCATCGTACCAGGCAATCTAGACGAATTGCACAACCTCGAAACCTGACTTTTTCTTTATTTAGAGGAAGTGCAATTCGTCTGGATTGCCTCGTACGATGATGTGTATTTTTTTTTTTTCATATAGCATCACTAATGCCGACTAAAACCTCGCAGTTACAGATTTTTTGGAACATTATCACTTTCACGATAAAATATATAGTGCTAAAAAAAGTCTTTCTCATGCCATTCCCATAACAAACTTCGATCACAATGCCGGCTATCTCAGACTTGCTGTAAGAATCGGAAAAAAATTTGGCGACTCTTTATAAATGATTTAAAATTGATTTCAGTGATGGGGCGGTAAAAAATTCGTCAACACCCTAAACAAGGACCACCCTACTAATGACAGTAGATGTTTATTATATAAATATGGCGTACTACTTTTAAGTATTCGTGATGTATCAATTTCAAAATCTGTATTCACGGATTAAAAAAAAAAAAAAAAAAGACCGCAGGTACTCGAAGGAATGCAAAAACTTCATAAATTTTTCAAAAGTTTTCACATGCAATAAATTTTCCCCAATCCAGATCAGACCATTTTTCAAAAAGCCAAAAGTTATCGTCGATGACAATACTCAATTTTAATTAGATTCCTACGCCTGTATTCACATAACATGCAGGAAACGGTTCCAAGAGGAAATTGTACCGTCAGCTCATATTCTCTCAGGCAGGCGCACCTACGTCATTTCTACAATCTTATACGATCTAGTTTCGCAACCGTACGGAAATTTGATACTTTCTTTATAATTACGCCTATAACCTACTGAAGAAATAAGTTGTCCGCACAGATCGCTAATCCTCCTAGCTGCAGCTGCGACTGTTACTTTACACCGGGACTAACGTGTAGTACACTGTTCATTCGAGTGAAACTCAATTCCAGTACACGTGGAGACGGGGTTTTGTCCATTGTAACAGAATCACCGTGATTCGTATATTCATTCATTGACCTCGTGTACTAGCGCAGCTACGACTCGACGAGACAGATTTGATTACTATTCGAGATCCGTCTCCTCTCGTCGAAAGTGATAAAAAAAAAGGAATCCTGTTCGACCGAATACGTTAGAATTCGCAGCCAAGGAGTAGTAAATACTTTTTTTAAACTTAGCTTGATTGTGGACTCTTATTTTTTAATATATGCTTATTGTTAGATCTGAGTAATCCCATTCGCGTATTTTTTTTTTTTTTTTAATTCCAAAACTTCGTTGTGTCCACGATCGTTTGTCCAAATAACACCGGATATACTGTCGTATTAGAAATTTTCATTCAGTCTTAATTTCCATCGCGAGCTATCGCTAATTTTACATTCGAAGAGGAAAGATGAGTCACGAAATTATCGAATATCATTGGATTTGAAAGATTTTTTCTCGCACCAGTCCGAAGCTTTGAATTATCCTTATGTCAACTCACGCAAACTTACTCGTAAGGAATTTTTACTTCTTCATCCCAGGTGAAAAAAATTTTAATCGTAAGTTGAAAACATTACAATACTTCAAAATATGGTTGGGTTAGTTTGTATAAAGTTTCTATGAAGTATCCGTGAATCTTGATACATTGATGTGAAAATTTTTCGATAAATCTACAGGATGTGACGTGAAACTACTAATATTCACAATTTTTCATCTATAGATGAATGCATTACATGAAAATTCGCATTGTCCAAGTTTTGACTGATTGAAGAAACGACGAACGAAGTATTTAAAAAATATCGAAATCATTCCAATGGAATCTTTTGTAAGAAATAATATTCAGAGTTCTCAAATTTTTCATCAAATTTTTGTTCGTCGAACCTTGATGCCTCTTAACGGCATGAAGTGAAAAATTTACCGAACCACGAACCGATCGGTAAGTCCTGACGAAGTGAAAAATTGTCTGTCCTAAAGGCAAGAGCAGCGCAATAATTGGTGTCTCAATTTTGTATTCAATCCTCGCAACGAGCCGAAGGATTTCACCCGAAGCCCCGTAATAAGAACCAGGTGCGAGAGCCGTTACTGCAGGTGTGAAAATTACTTCAAGTGACATCGGGGCCTCACCTGCACAGGTTCCTCAATTCAAGTCATACCCACGAATTATCATTAATTACAATGTACCCGTGACAATTATCAATTCCCGCCTACTCCACGGATATGTAATATAATTAGCACACGTGCCGAATTCATGATTGTCATTCCGTGATTAATTATACCGTGTAAGCATTGTTTTCTATTTATCGATTGAAATCGCTCGACGATCATCGCTCCACGTGTATAAAGTGAGAAATCGCAGCCGAGAAATAAATATTTGTTTCGAAGTTAGCCTGATTTGTTCACTCCTATTTTTGAATACATGCTTAGATCCGAGTAATCCACTTCACTACTTTCCGTTTGCATAAATTTCACCCCAGTATTATTATCGGACGTTTTACGCTCAATGAGACCGATTTTTAACCCTTACAGAATGAGCTGGAATCTGTGATATATCAATATGTTTTTATTTACATATTAAAGAGACAAAAAAAAATTGTTTTGAAAAAATTTAACAGTTTGTTGTTATTGTTATTATTATTATTATTATTGTTGTTATTCATCAAAGTTGGCACCTCGAAAAAAAGCGCGTGGGTGGCCCCGGTGATTTTGGCTCTTAATGTTATCTGAAATCAAAAATTCTTGATAATTCTTGATCTATAGACACGAAGTCTCAACGAGAACTGCGCAGGAGAATGCACTGGTATGAAAACAACGTCGTTAGGCGATATCTTTCCGTCTTCTTCTATCGGTTCGAACTAGTTTTATATGTACAGATACAATTTCAATAAATTAAAATAATTTGAACGCAAACATAAAACATAACGAATTCTGAATTTTGAATAACAAAAGAAAAAATCCACCATTACCAGACGCGCATCCGCCTTATTTTATTTGGAAAAAGAAAAAAAGTTGCTAAAGTAGATAGACAAAACTGGTTCTTGGATCATGGGAGTATCGGAAATAAAACAGGCGATTTTTCTCCTTAAAATTGTTCGGTTGTGATTAAAAAAAAAAAAAATCTAAGCCAAGTATCGAAAAAACGACTCGACAAGTACTAGATTATTGTATGAAACTAAATGCCGATCGGTCCAGTAGTTACGGATATATTTCTGGTACCGATTTTGAAAACACCGTTTTCATAAAAACGCGTTTGAAGTTTTGAGCACAGTTTACACTGAAATAGTTGGTTTTTTTCAAACTTACATGAAATCGTCGATTCCTGAGCAATATGACGGGTCTTCGTTAGATGTCAACGCTTCCGTTGGATCGTTTTTTTTTTTTTTTTTTTGTGCCGTTTCAACCTCATTTTTCATTCTTTGCAAAACGCTATAACTTCGTCGTTACTGCGAATTTTTTTATGAAATTTTCGTGGTATACACTCAAAGGATTGTACTTCGAAATGCAAATTTTAATTTCAAAAGTACTTTTAGCATTGCAAATATGTAAGGATGCTTTTCCATTATAAAAAATCATTCGACTGACTTTCTTGCAAATTAATCATCGGAATCTGATGTACATTCAGCCAGTTCTTTGCACTTACAATTATAAAGCCAGTGCATCAGTCTCACTGACTAATTACCCGTAATGTCAATACAGACTCGGCACTGTTTAATGTTATCAGCTACCGCACTCTTCTGTTTTATAATCTATCGCTTGATCAGTGACTATTCGCCGCCGATTGATATTTATATAGTGCATTTTTTCGGATCTCTATGATCTTTTCGCGCGATGCCCGATAACGGATTCAACTGCGATGCGGAGATAATATGATACTGCAGACGTTAATAAACAAAGACAAGCTGAAAGATACCGTAAAACGTGTCAAAATCCGGGCGAAAATTTCTAACGACGAATATTCTACTTGTAAAATCCAAGATATCAAATAACCGCGGTAAGAGGGAAAAAAATTTTAAAAAATGGATCAAAATGAGAGAGAAGAGGAAACTTGATCGCGTTTCGGGTTGATTTCAACCGATGAATCCGTTGCTCCTTGATTTTCACACAACATTTCTGACTTGCGACAAACCGCGCTGGTCAGATCTAGTTTGTCAGCCAAGAATAAAACAGCAGCTTCACGTGTTCGTAACGTGAAACATAGGTATCGGCGTGTGGGTATCGGGGAAAACAGAAACAAGTTATATCAGGTGTAAACAAAAAATTACGTTGTACCGACGCCTTGTAATTATTATTCTATTGTATATTAATAGGCGCGGCTGACAATCGAGCGAGCCTTGAGCAAGTTGGAACTTCTTTTACGCGATACAATCCGTGCGGGCGCTGATTTATGTGATAATACCGTTAATAATGTGACATTTTTATACCTGAATTAGTTATGCAATCCCATTCGATTTTCAACCACATTGATATTTTCACTGTTTAGTTGAGACTGATCGATGTGGGTGAAATTTAACGACCCGACGTATAAGAAATGTCCAGAATAGTTAAATATTCAATACGAAATAGTGGAAAGTGAAAAAAAATACTTTACTTTCCTTGTGACCTTTTGTGTTTTTTTTTTTTCTTAAGAAATATTCCACTAACAATAAATCATCTCGTACAACTCTACGTATCATTATCATGCCCACTGTAGGTAAAACTCAACCGTTTTATCAGCATAAGAATTTTATCCTGGTCAAATTTTAATCCACTATAAAAAAAATACCATAAATTGACACATCGTTTAAAAATTTATTCAAGGATGTAGGAAATTCATTAGATTAATCCAAACACGCAGATTACGAGTATTACTCATATCCGTCCGTTCGTCCGGATGAAACAATCCTTCGGAACATTCTCCGTATAATGTACAGTGCACACTGTAATATGTATACGTATACAGTATTACATATGCAAAGTTGGCGTAGGTATCGCATTTGCTAAAAGTATTCACGTACACGAGAAACGCGTTGCGGTGGCCCGGGAACTCCTGCAGAGAAACAAGGGGTGTATAATAAGGACGGAGGCTCGGAATGCCGATTAAAATCCTCATTCTCTCTCTCTCTCTCTCTCTCTCACACGCATAAAATCTGTATGCGTTGCGCTGCGGCCTTTCCGCTAATACGGGACCGCCTGCAGCCGCAGTGAATACGTGATAAACTTACGTATTATTTCTTTAACCGTGCGCACAGACGACTAATTATTATGATTATGAGTTATTACGTCACAGGATATCCTCGTTCTAATGTTGTACCTGCGTAGTAGTTATTAACAGCTTAATTCAGCGAATCCGCAAAATAATATTAATAATAATAATAATGGTAAATAATAAATTTCTAATAACTTATACACGCAACAAGTTTTTAAACCGGACAACTAATCAATGCCTGGTATATAATTTTTGCAAATTTATATAGGCATCTTACATTCTCTGGGTGAAATAATTGGCCTAATGGTTAGATTAGAATGCAGCTTAATGCAGCTGGGTAACGGAACAATGTGACGACCGGGTTTAACGGTATTTTTATTATTCAATTCGACAATAGTTTATGACTGCGCATAATCAACGTAAAAGCGTATGTGAAACGCTGGTCAAATTTTTCCGTGTAGGCACATTTATACGAATATTTTTTACGCAAATATATTCGATGTCGCTTTGAAAACATGCTGCTTTATAATGTTGTATAAAATTTTTCAAGAGAAACGCTAAATTTTAATGCCTGTGGATAGGCAATCGAAGATACTAAATTTTTTTCTTTTCTTGCGGCATACCTACATATATGTTCAAAATTTATAGCTGCATTTGCCTATCTGCTGTAGTTGAGCGGCGAGTTTCACGGAAAACTCAAGTTACGCACACGTTTTGCAATCGCATACAATTGGATGAAATTAATTCGCGTGGAATAAAAAATTCTCCGAGCATAATGAGGCGTATTAACAAAAATAATTTTAATAACAATAATAATTTCCTTAAGTAGCAACTATCTGCATTCTGCGCTGCGCAGGCATATGTGTCGATCAGATGTAATCGCATCGCGGAATAACTGAAACGCACGATCTATAAGTGATAATAAGAAGCTTTGTGTATACTAAATCGTCATGCTGATTAAGACGTCGTCGTACGATTAATGTGTCACGTGTTAACAGGATATGTTCACTTGTCGGCTCGGTTATACGATTTTTGTTTCTACAAAAAGAAATCCTGCGTGCACATTGTACGTGTGACTTACCGAGTATCATCGCGCGAATCGCACGATACCTTTGTTCATCGGTGTCTCGAATTTATCAATAATAAACTGGAGATTATATAAATTAGTCTCGATGCTGGATTTCTTGGAAACTCGACACAATTGATACAGGCCTAAATAATACCTGATACAAATTTGTTTTTTTTTTTCTTTTTTTCGAAAATATTTCATCGTATCTTTAATTGCCATTTCGAGCACTAAATATAGGATAATAAATTCATTCGAGGATTTTTGGAAAAAAATATTTCTCTCACGAGGGACTCAAGCTTGGTATATTGTTCATATTATCATTTCCCAAGATCGATAAATAGTCTTACAGACGAAATTATCTTAAGATCGAGTAAAGAAAGTTGTTTTTTCTTTTTTTTTTTTTTCTTTCTTACCCTTTCCAACAAGTTTCAAACAACCGTGAAGATTTTCGATTCAGTGAAATATTCTCAAGAGTAAAAAAAAACAATGCAAAATATCGTGTAATATTATGTAATTTGATTTCAATAAGTATCTGTGAGAATTTCTTATCTTTGAATTTGTTATTACCTGCATGCAAGCTGCATTCGTTGCACTCGCTAATTCGTTTATTTTCTCGTTTGTTCACTTTTGAACCGTGAAGCGTCGAGAGAGAAAAACAATATAATCGTTGGCGATGTTTTCCAAAGTCAGATTATACGGGGCAGCGCCCCCGAGTTTTATTTATATTATATATCTGCGCAGTTGGGCCATTCGTATTATGTGCTCAATGCAGTTCCTGCCAAACCCCCGTATTTAATTCAACCACAAAGGCGGCATTCCAGACACACAATAGCATTTGAGTTTATGTTCGAGCAATAATTGCTAGCGTTGGTTTTTTGCACGCGTAATTTCTTTTTTCTCACGTAATTCATGACTCAACGTTAATTACCGTACACAGTTTTTTACGAGTGAATTATTTTTCTTCATCAACCATTATTGCAGACTGCAACAATAATTTCTACACTAGTATTTGCATGCCAAGCTTTCGGAACTGAGACTGCACAGCTAAAAATATTAAAGAAAATATTCACAGAGATTCTAATCATCTGTTAATTTTGCAAGTTTTCATCATAAATTATCATATGTAAATGTTTCCGAAAACAAATTCCATTGATTTTCCCGTTATCTTTTTGAACTAGATAATTCTGTATAGATTTCTTCGTGGTATAAGTCACACTGACAAATCGCAGGAAAAAATTTCATTCATTCGAACATTTGTCTCGATCAATTAAAACAAATTTTTGCATTGCTGTACAATTGAACGAAATTTTGTTTGTTTCGTCGAAGAGAGCTTAGAAAAGTTAAAAAAGTAATTTATTCTGAATCAGCCAGTACTTCGATATTATTCTTGTTTTTTTGATAATTCCAAATTATCTTGTGAAATATCATGCGACGTTTGCGTATTTAAATATTGCGAAATACTACAATGCAGAATTGATAAAATTCTCCAACGTTATTTTATTCACAATTGCATTTGTAACCTTTCGCTACATTGATGATGAGATTCGACAACGACTGTATATTTTTGAATGCGTAAGAAAACAAAAAAAAAAAAAACAATTTGATGGGTTCGTGAGATATTTGGTTAAACCGACCAAACGTATTAAACTAATAAAAATTTGTATGCGAAAAATGCGGATAATCAAATCAAAAAAATTTGTCACTAATTTCAACATATTTTCATCTGAAGTAAAAAAATGTTGTTGGTCAAACTATTTTTTCGAACTCACCGAAATTTTAGTTTGAGTGTACCGATTATAATTAACATGTGTAAATTAATCAGTCACGAGCAAATAAGTAATTATTTTCAAGGGTGAACAAAACTTTAAAAATCAAGAATTTCGATGAAGAATTACAGAAGTATATAAAATATTTTCATGATTCCATTTCACATTTGTTATATCAAGTGTAGACATGCGTGCTCGGCAGACGTAATAATTGCAGAGCGTCGTAATTAATGCTCTAATTACGTGCGACTAATCCACCACTGAAATAATGTCGCAATTACAATATACAGCAGGGTCGCGTAATTGCATGTTTCTTTTGATACGATTTGTATACCCACAGAGCACTAGGTGGAAGGCCTTTGTGTCCCTCTTAGCAAGAGATAAAGTTAAAGCTGTAATCTCGGCACATAAACCCGAGTATTTACCTAATAAGTCAACTGCAACTGCGCTATTCTATTATTACCCCACTCCTATGAAGCAATTGAAATATGGATATGCGGATGTATAAACATATCTATAGTAAATTATATGGTAAAGCTTCCACGAGAAATCAGTCGCCAAATGCATGCTTGACCCACTTTGACAGTAAAATGCGGCAATGTAGTGAATAATAAGGAGAAAATACTGTCTCGGTAATTGTAATTCAGATATATTCATGCTTTACCCGTACGTATGTAAAAGGTTGGATTCTATTTAGCGTTATAATTCTTATTTATAAGTAAATGTCACTTCGTTCTGTCATTTTTTTCTACATTGCGAAAGAAATTCCAACGACTTATGGCAGACCAATTAGAAGCCTACCACCTAATTACTGATGTTTTGGTAACTATTTGGCGTTTGACTGTAATTGACTTTTATCCTGTTTACGTATTGAATACTATGTTGCTTGTTTAACACGTGATAATAAACTTGAAATCACTGCCACTGATCTGAGGAAATAAAGGTCGTGGTGGAGTCATCGATTTACTTCAACTAGATTTGGTCTCTCAAGTCATCTAATACCCCTAGAGTTAAAATTCTTTTAAAAATCATTAATTTCTGGTTATATCTTCTCTGTCCGAAAGATATTTTTTTCTGTCGTCCCGACTAATGCGGATTTGATAACTTTCATTAATTTTCATCCTTCTGTCGCAATTTCCTAATCTATCGTTGACACTACTCCCGCAAGCACAATATTGTAATTGAACATATAATCAAAATTGAAACATTTACGAATTTCTTCGAAAAATTAACTAGTCGAAGTTTCGTATACCTAGATATTTTTCACACAGTATATTACGGGGTTGGTTTGTTGTATTATTTTTTTTTAATTCCTTGAACATTGAAATAAGAACTAATGTTGAAAGTAATAGATTCTTGGAAAGTTTAAGAGGATTCAAAAGTCTGACTAATGCAGGCTGCTTCTACTGATTCTAGCTCGGCACGTCCAGTAGTGCCACCTGTGCCAACTGTAAGAGAACTAGAAGGTCACAAAACGCGTCCACCACCAAAAAATTGCGCAGAGTTGCGAGACCTACATACATAGCAACTCTTCGTTCAACTTTCGTTGTCGACCATCTATGTTATCGATGGTTAATCACCCTGAAAAATATACAACATGGCCGACAACGAAAAGTTCGAATTGGTGGGTCGTCGTAAGCGAGGAAAACGAGCGTTAGACGTATTGCGAGATAATAACACATCCAGAAATATATTCGAGTACGACGTTGACAATCTGAGCCGGTAAGTTTTTCAAACGGTACGTGAACCGCGTAGCCGATTGTAAATTTGCGGAGAAGAAAAGTGACTAGATATAACCTCAAACCAAGTTTACCATGTTGCTATTTTCAGCAAACTAAAAGAGGCCAAAGACGAGCTTAACGATTCGAAGTATAAGATTAGCCTTTTTCAAAGTCTGAAAGAATGCACCCAGCTCCTCAACGTAGATCGTATCAACGAAATTGTCTGCTATGGCTTAGGCAATTTCTTCAATCTGAAACAGTCTAGGTATCAGTTGGCTCTGCTCCTGATCGTCAGGGATTATTTTAGCGCCCAAGTTTTTGTGTACGACCCTCTATTCTGTGCTGAAGAAATTCGGTACTTAGAGTCGATAGACTGTCAGGTATTGCAAAAAAATGAAGAGGGCAAGCGGAAGGTTGAAGCGACTACTTTAGTGTATCTACCCCACTGCCCAAAGCAGCTAACAAATAATTATCTGTATGCCAATTGGGGTCCGGGAATAAAGAATTCGATTCTTTTGACTAATAGTTTTACTGAAATACTTGATTCTCACACAGCTAGAGCTTTGGATAATTCTGCAGGTTATATAGCGAGGATAAATCCTTTCGTTAAAGAAATACAATTAGAAAATTCCTTTCGATATAACAACGTATTTAACGACTCTGCGCTCCATATTTTCATCAAAGATAACTTGGACAGGGTTCCTATAGGATTTTGGCTGGATAGGGAAGAACCTGTATATAATAAGGATGATATTGAGTTCATTACAAATGCCTTGAACCAGAGCTTGATGCTGTAGGAATACCATTGATTAGATAACTGCGTAAGTTTTGATCGTTTCTAAACCATATCTTAAATCTTGGGATTAGTTTTACAGTAAGGTTGTGTCAGTGATGAAATCTTGGGATATTTTTTCACCAAGTTGTACTAGTGGCACATAATATTTAAGAAACAATGGTTGCAGAGTAAATTTCTGATTACTCAGTTTACTGCGATATTGAATCTCGATACTCTCATTACATTGAATGAAAACAGGAATAAATCAATTAGTTTATATTTTATAATTACACTGTTGCAGAAACCCTAAACAATGAATGGAAATTTGAAAATCCTAAGATCGCTGATTAATGAGATTCGTCATGTAGCGAAGGAGAAAAAAATGAAGGACAACATCATGGTGCAGTATATATTAGAGGAGGCAAAAAAACACAGAGAAACGTCAGAAGTGCTGTGTAAGGCGAGGGAGGAGCTGAAAAGCATGGGAGAAAACTACCTTTGCTATTTAGAATCTCAAAGAAAGTACAATGAAATCAGAACTCAGTATGCCGGTAAAGGTGACAGAAGTGTTAAGGAAACTGCTGACTTGGTGGGATTCAAGCTGCCCCACGATCCAAAATAAGTTGAAGAAGGAATTTGTAAATAACCTTTAAATAGTAGTAAATGTAAAAATGTTTATTTCATAACAATGTTTAAAGAAAGTAAACACAGGTGAAATAGCAACGTCGATATGTATCGCAAAATATTTGGCTCTTTTCCTCAAATCTTTGACACCTATTTTGCATATTTTATTTCTCTTTTTACTCATGAGTATTCCTTGCGGATTGCTTTTGCTATTGTCGACAACTGCATGTTGCTTGTTCCCTCGTATATTGTGCCAATTTTACAATCTCTGAAGAATTTCTCCTGTGGGAAATCAGTCGTGTATCCAACGCCCCCCATGAAATCTATGCATTTAGCCGTCACCCTAACTGCCGTTTCTGTAATTTAAACATTCATTATAGTCAAAACGGGGCTTTAGCCTCGCTGACCAAACAACCGATACAAATTTTCTCACCAGATGCAATTAGCTTCGCCATCGCGGCTTCCTTTGCAAATGGCTTCTTTGCCTCCACCAGACGCGCCGCATTGTAAACGAGCAATCTAGCACTCTCAACCTCCGTCACTGCTTGTGCAATCTGATGCTGCATAGACTGTAATTGGTGAAAAAGTTGATATCGTCATAAGCTAAAAAGTGATTAGTTGTAAAGCATCATCAGTTACAGTTAAGGAATAATAAACAGAATGAGTTCGAAATTCGTGATAACTGTATTGATAACTATTATAAAAAAAACGTTATTTTGCAACATTGAAATTGTTTGTAATTCAATACACTACGATACAGTAAAACATAATCATGTTTTGCAATCTTAACTCCGTCAAAGTAACGCTGAAGATAAGAAAATAGACATGTTTTCAAAATTTTCCATTATGTTAACGCTACTAACTTCAATCTCGTTGTACAGTACAACAAATACAAATAACTGACCTGAAACGAAAATATATCTTGTCCAAACTGCTTTCTCTCCAAAGTGTAGGGTATTGTTACATCTAGCGAGCCCTGCGCCATGCCGATCATTTGAGCACCAATACCGACTCTACCCTCGTTCAAAAAACCGGCGGCGTATTTGTAACCGTGACCAAACTCTCCCAGTATATTGCTTTCCGGAACCTGCAAGGGAAAAGTTTCTGTTAATATTTTTTCGATACATTTTCGAAAATCTTCATTAAACCCCTCGTTTTGCTGTTTACTTCACCCTGACGAATTGGATCGTCTGGCCAAACTCACCCTAACATTATCAAAATGCAACATGCAAGTTCCCGATGCCTTAATACCCAATTTATCCTCTGGTTTAGCTACTGTGAGTCCCGGTGTTTCTCGATCAACGAAGAATGTGGTGATGCCTCGGTATCCCTGGAATACAAGAGATAAGCGCTATGATTTGTGAAGTGAAATTAAAACTACAGGCAAGATTGTTGAACAGACTTACCGCCGATGGATCTGCGTTTGCAAATACTAAAAATACTCCAGCTATGTCTGAGTTTGAAATCCACATTTTAGTTCCGTTGATAACATAGTCGGAACCGTCTTTCTTTGCCACTGTTTTCAATGAAAATGCATCAGATCCTGCGCTGGGTTCAGTTAAACAGAAACTACCTGGCTGGAAAAAGTAGAAAAAAAATTCGCTGTCCGATCAGTGGAAAAAAAATTTGTCACAACTTAAATTTGCGTATTAGTATATCATGTGTATTGAGATTTTTTGAGAATATCATTCTCAAATGAAGGAATTTTTCTACCCAGTCACTTGAGTCTTGTTTTGAAATTGAACTTGGAAAACTTATCAATTTTTTGACCATGCGTCATAAAAATATACTTTAAACGAATGAATAACAACTATTTGACACATTCTTCAACGTAGATATCCATAAGGTAGAAGAAGAAAAATAAAAAAGCAGAATTAAAACAAAAAAGTCGTATCAGCAATCATGATTTCGCGAACCTGAGAACGGGTTTATCAAGAAGAGGTATAAATCGTCATATCATATCGCTGTAAGTAGACGAGCCTTTTAATTAGGTGAATTACAATTATTACTTGATAAATATTTGTCATACGTTACATCACATTCATGCATCAGGGATTACTTACGTATTTTTGAGCAAGATTTGGCAAGTACTTTGCTTTTTGCTCCTCTGTGCCGACTTTAATTATCAACGAATTTACCAACGTGTTGTGGATATCGACAAGGGCAGCAACCGCTCCGTCTACCTTAGCCAACTCCTCCACCATCAATATCGTCGACATGAAATTGCTCCCCGTGCCTCCGTACTTCTCGGGAATTTCCATCCCCATTAACTGGCGGAAGAGGAAAATTTGAACAAAAAAAAAAAAAAAAATAACAAACAAATTATCCACAAAGGTGAATCTATTACCTCTCTTAAGAATTCTGAACATGGAAGCGTGAGTTAATATAATTCATCCAAAAAACATATATACGAATTTATCTGAAAACGTATACGTTTGTGTTTACTTTCATCGCCAATTATCTCAACTAATTTTCAATATTTCTAAGATTTATAATTCACTTGATTATACGATATTTTGGATGCAACAATTGTAATGAATTAACGAAGCTTACTCAAGAAATTTCAGAGAAATTGATGAAAGCCAATTGAATAAGGAAAACATAAACTTAGAAACTTCAAATGCAGTGGTCTAAACTGGAAATAATATTGCGAAATAAGGGAAATCAAAGAAGTTGAATGTTTTCGACATCACGGGGAATGAATTTATATAACTGAAAATATTAAAAATCATTGCGAATTAAGTGAAATCATAAGATAGCGTCGAAAATTTCTGAACGACTTGTGCAGGTAAATGCCTAACAATTTCAATTCATTAATATCGATTTCTATTGTAACATATTATTATCGTTAATTTTTGGGTTTTTTTTTGTGATCTCTTGTGATTCTGTCTCGTCTGAAAATCACTGGGAATCACCTAGAACGCTGTAAAAACATTGCGACTCAATGAAAATCAGTTGGTACTGACGTTGAAAATCATCGAAAATTCGTCGTAATCAATGTCGCCGAGATAAAGCCATTCATTTCATTTCCAAGTTAAGTGAGAAAAGTCAGAATATTTTCAACAAAAGTTCTTTAAAAATCCCCTGTATACAACGGTGAACATCTTTTATTAATCTGTTGTTAGGCCATTTTTTCGTAGAAGTTTTATAAGTCATTCGCAGCATGGGTAGAAAATTTGAATCACTATTTGCACAATCGAAGCTTTTCAAACATATTTCATCGAATTCGTACACTTTCGATGAATTCCAGTTGACATTATCGATTGAAAAGCTCAAATTCGTCGGTAATACTTTCTCAGGAAAATCCGAATGTACTTCTTCATTGAAATTGAAATCGAGTTGAGAACCTTTAAATTTCTCATTTATATCTTCACAATCGAAGAGAAAAAATTCTGCCAATTGACTAAATCAGTCAATTCTTAATGGCTTCCACCCATTCCTATGATTTTGATTGTGAATAAATATTATTTTCTTTTTAACCAGGGCATGTATTAGTTTTGTAATTCACTGTATAAATAAACTGATCTCTGGTTTTCCGTATCATTGAGATAATAGTCAATTATGCAACGTATTTATCAGACCTCTTTCGCAACCTGTTTTCAATTGGTACGTGTAGTATAAATATGCATCATTCTTACCCCATTCGCGAACAAAGACTGCAATAATCCGTCATCGATTTTACCCTCTTTTTCCATTTTTCTTACGATTGGCAAAATCTCGTCTTTGGCAAGTTTCGCCACTGTACAAAATCAAAGAAACCATGAGGTACATATATAAGGCAAACTGGATCATTGTATATTAATATCGGGTCAATGGTTAATAATTCCAGATTAGTTTAACCAAATCTATTTTGCACATTCGACACGTGTCGGTATATTTTTTACCCTTTTCAGTGTTTCGTAATAAAATCTGGTTACTTTAATACCGGAAACTGATAACAAGCTTTCGCGATTCGCCTACTTTTGTTCAGGCAACAACGTTGGTAGTAAGCTTAAACACATGCTGTACCATCCTGATAACAGATAGCATAGTTACCATATAATTCTATTGAACAACTCCATTACTCTGAAAGTATTTTATACCGAATTAATTTTTATTCGGCTTTTGATTGATCCTTTCTTCAATGATTTGTTCGTCGAATGTATGAACAACAATAATTACGCATATGTTTAATTATAGCCCTCATGATCGAACCAGCTGTGTCGATTCAACTGGGTATGATTATAAATAATTACGAAAAATGATCGGAAAGCCTTGAAATTTTTTTTTTTTTTTTTTGTCATCAACACGCATTCCTTGTGCGCTTAAATACCACAATGCAGTCTAAAATCGACGTGTAGTTAAATAATCTTCATAAATAAACAATTTAACCCTGAGGACCTACTGACCAGTTTCCTTCATCATGAGTTCATCGTCGGTGAATTCCGTCAAGGGACGAGGATTGGTCTGACACAGTGTAGCACATACGTGGAACTTTCTACCGTCGATCAGTTTTCTCGGTAACTATTGAAAAAAAAAATCATACAATAACAATAATAATCAACGGACCAGGGGTCGCCGATTGTAATTATCGGTATGTAATTGTATCGCAGAGATGCGATATTGTGGTAAACGGGTGTTAGTATCAATTGCCCACTTACTTGACGCACTAAGGATCTAACCGCATTCATTTTGAAATTTACTTGTTATCAGTTCGCTCTTGGTGTGTTTATCGGCACGAGTTGCGTTCCGCAACTGCTGGAATAATACTGCAAGATATCATGGGGCAGGTTCGGATCTGCCTGCCGGCCAATACGGCGAGAATCGAGGAAGGTAGGGAACAGGTTATATAATGAGAATAAATAATCGTCGACACATTCTCGCGGAGTATACACAGAATAACATGCTTGTTCAGAAATTGGCCTTATCACGAAATGCCTTATCACCATCGTACGGGCGATTGCGTAATTCTGACAAGTTAATGTTCCGGGAGCTTAATGGTGTTGTAAATTAGGAAATCAGATTTAACTTCGGGCGAACGCACTCGTTAATACGTTGTTTTGTTTAATAATTTTATATTTCACTTATAACTCTCTACTCAATCTCGTACGTCGACGTACGTACATTCGATTCAATTACTGCACCTATTGTGCACCACTTAATACTGATAAGTCGAATATCTCGCAAGAGTTTCATAGCTGCAGGCTTTCGTATAAGTATAACGATCTGAGCAATTTTTAAATTCACTTGAGGTCTGTTGTCTCCCCTTCGCCCCCTCGCCCTCACCCTCCTATAATAGCGTAGTTTAAAAGGCGCAACTGGGGGTCATCAAATTGAAGTTCATGAAAGTTATGTCTTCTTCGCATTTCAAATTGAATAAAACATCCAATACCACCAAGCTGTACTGGGGAGAATTACTATAGTTGTGGTTATCATACAGTTATTAATTATTTTCATTTATACCATATTATAAGCGAAAATGTAGTTCTGGATACAAAATGACAATTAGTTTTGCAGATGTAATCAGAAAATCTGTATACACGTAGTATATGTATACGTTACTATGCTTTTTGATTATTGTCACTCGTAATATATTTGCATATAACTGCTGCGATAATCTGATATCGTGGCGTGAATAGATTGAAGTTCAAGTCTTGGTGAACTGGAAAAATGTAGTGAACAAACAACCAAACAATATACCATATTTAATTTCGGCAATATATCGACCGTTATTATAACAAACAAAATTTCTCTCAATGTACAAAAATATAACAGCACTGTGTTATTCATTTGTTTCAAAGAAAATACATCTCACATAAGTGCAATTTCAATGAAGAATTGTAAATCGTTTTTACTGGAAACGAATTATATGGACATTGTGTAACGCCGTTCTTTTAATCATGTGATGAAAATAGACATATGCTGGAAAATGATTATCGTAGTCTTTATACTGAATGTTACTTATGATTTATCACAAAAAGAATTGTAAAAATTCGATATTAGGTGATTTATGAAAAACTCATTATCGAACCGAATAAGCTTGAAATCATCAGCATTGAGCATATGGTGGGTTTGTGATATTGAAAAATAAAACAATAGTATGATCTATGCTGGAAAGTTGTTGATGAATGAGCTTGATAGTTGGATTTCATAGTTTTTCAACATTCAATTCGATCGATTCCCACATTTGTTTGATAATCTTCTTAGGTCGAAAAAAAAAGTTTTTCTCTGAGTTGGTAACGTTGCCGCAGCGTCTGTACGATGATAAATATTGAAAATGGCGATGAAAAGTATGCGCTTGTTTGGGAATAGCTTCTTAGAGCATGTAGTGTATATGCTGTAAGAATAGCTTGTATATTCAAGGCCAACTAGACAGCCGCATGGCCAGAATATTTATAGCTGAACAAGGCATTGAGACGCTATCCGAATTGGAAAAAGAAACAAGTATATCAATGGCGAAGTCACCTTCGTATTTGAATGAATTAATGAATTAACCGTACTCCGGAATTCGAGTCGCGATGTATCGAATACTCGAAGGTCTGCCTTAAAATGTCTTGAACGTAGTCGCATCTCGATTCCCGGCGAATTCGCGGTCTTTTCCGGTACGGCAACTTCTTCCGGTTCATGTCGGGTTACTCTGCTGTTGTCGGTGAGTGCCAACAAATATAATCCGGGCTCATCCGATACGGGGAATTGATTTTATACAAAAATATTCGAGTGTTAGATACGGTGTAGCCTTCCTCGTCGAATGATAGTAGCATTTTTACTCGTGAAAAGTTATTATTTTCATTATTTTACTATTAACAATGACTGACATCCATGTGAGACGTTTGCGTTAATATAAATAAACGAGGGATTCTCTGTAATGCCATCCTTTATGTTTCTATCCTAATTCATTATCGAATCGTGAATAGCACCAGGAAAGGAAAATACACCCAACGGCTACTAACGCTCGGCACATTTTTACGGTAACTGCTCTTTTCTATAGGAGACGAGACAGCAACTCGTAGTCAAGCATGAAGTTTAACAGCTTGGTTTCATCCTCGCGGAGGAAAAACCGCAAGAGGCATTTCACCGCACCTTCCCACATCAGGAGGCGACTAATGAGCGCTCCTCTGTCAAAGGAACTTCGCCAGAAGTACAACGTACGATCTATGCCCATTCGCAAGGATGACGAAGTCCAGGTAAACCTAACCTATCTTCTCCTAACCTCAAACATCCCTCGGTCGATTTATATCGCTTACAGGCGTCACAGGCATTCATTATTTTGGATTCTTGCTATACAAGTTACCCAAATTGACCGGAATTACACTGTAACCACATGTTAACGGAGTTTAAGAGAAATCGACCTGAACTCTGTTACACTTGATCATTTATAGACTATCTGCCGAGTTCCTTCAAATGATTCACATCAAATCTACTACTCATCTTCCTCTCGGTAGCCTATGTTTTTAAATTTTCGAGTTTCAACAATGTACTTTGAATCACAACTGGTATTATTGTTGCAGGTTTTTCATCCTGACCATAACACTTATTAAATTACCCATGTCAATACCATTTCTTAAATATGATAATTATGATTGATATTTCTTTTGATATCAATTAAAAATGAAAAACCAAGTACATATCTCACTAATTCTGAAAGTGGAAATTGTTTATTAAGGATATTAAAGCTTTATCTAAGCTTTAAAAAAAGCAGTAGTTGAAATGCATATGATTTTACAATAACGCGATTTCATGGAGAACTATAAACTATATTCTAGTACTTGTTGACTAAAACGTGAGCTTAACATGCTTCGCTTCATAATATAGTTTGCAATTCAAATAAAAATGACTCAATTCAATTTTAATTGATTACTTATATCCCTGTAAAGTGCCAATGTATGAAGAAAAAGAAAAAACACACCAATGGAGTAATACCACAAAAATAATGTAAGATTCTCATTGAACACATGTCTAATGTGAGTTTACTACGTATAATAAAATATTCGTTTCGGTCGCTTAACTTGGACTGCGGAAGTGTATTTCACATAAGCCTGCACAAAACTGACTATTCAATGATGAACCAAACCATTCACTGATGAGACGAACAAAGAACTTGATTTTTTGATCCACTGCCGAGGTTTTCTCGAACGGTGGTTCGTAAATCTTGTCCGGTTCGTGTCCTGCAGAGAAATTGGCTCTGAGCATACTTTTCTCAATCACTGATTCAACTTTACATGTAGCCAACCGTTTATGATTTTTTCCTATTGCTGTTCTTTTTGTTCCACAATCCGCAGGTTGTCCGCGGTCACTACAAGGGGCAGCAAGTTGGAAAGGTTGTACAGGTGTACAGGAAAAAATTCGTTGTTTATGTCGAACGAATTCAGAGGGAAAAAGCTAATGGAGCGAGTGTCTATGTTGGCATTGACCCTTCCAAGGTAAATTGATCACCTCATCAAATTTCTAATCCACTCAAAATACAATTCATCACTCGATGTCAGATGGAATGTTATGCGAGATATTTTTTCAACCTAACTGTATTTCTCTAGAGAATCTACGATAACTTTGAAAATTTTAGGAATTCAAACCTTGTAAAAGCATTGTTAATACTTGAAGCCCAAGACATTTCAATTCAACACTTTAAAATGATGATCTAAACCATTCACATAGGATTGGACAGACGGTTTCACCAGCAACGACATATCTAGGGTATTCCTAGATGTTGAAGTTCTAGTTTTTCCCGGTCCAATTGCTGCAGAGAGATTGGCACTGATTAATACTTGATAAAGATTGTCTCTTTTTCTTGATCAAGTAAAGAAAAAAGGGGCTCACAATTTTACGGATCATTTTTCGACCTCAATGGTTTTTATTGTATTCCTTTTAGACGGTTATTGTCAAACTAAAAATGGACAAGGATCGCAAAAAGATCATCGACAGGAGGAGCAAGGGACGTCTTGCTGCTCTAGGCAAAGATAAGGGCAAATACACCGAGGATACCACTGCCGCAATGGAAACCTCATAAACCATAAAACATTTCCCAATTTATGTACCACAATAAAAAACATAAAACCTCAAGATTTCAAGTTTCTTTCATATATGTTTGTTCAAACACACAAGAACAAACATTCGTTCACTTACTGATACGCGATTATTATTATACGGGTGTTTGGTGGATAATTGGATGGACATTTAATTTCATTCAGAGTCATTAAATTCTAATATTAGACAAA